>NW_001889885.1:0-27576 GCF_000143565.1 Laccaria bicolor S238N-H82
GCCATGACTCGAGCGTTTGGGGGGATTTCAACTGCATACTGCCCAAACAGCAAACCTGTACTCCAACGTATGTTTATTGCTCGCCACGGAATAAAAATTATGGACAAATTTGATGATGAGTCAACTCGTAGAATACCACTATCACCAAGTCACCACCTCTACCTAGCCGATTCCCCACCTTCTTGCGTCTTACACAAATTTGAACTCGACAACCGCTCAAAACCTTCAATCATCCCAACCACTCTCTTTAACACATTCCTCACCGCAACCGGATCCCTTTTCGCCTTCATCTTCCTCGCCCATCGCGCATTTGTCTTTCCCTGCTGCCGTGTCTTCGTCTCCGAAATCAATCATAACCGCCCAGTGAGGCCCATTCAAAATATTCCGCAAAACCGTATACATAAGTAAAACCTGCTTTGTTCATTCAGGGCTTGACATGCCAAGCCGTTATGGAAATAACAATGATGCAGGACAATCGCCCTGTGCTCTTCGAAAACCAGGTCCCCGGCTCAGTGGAAATACTGCAAGCCAACGCCCGCAAAACCTTGTTCTACACGACACGGTAAGCAATGTTGAGTACTTCGTCATTCGATAGTAGATCAACTCCCAAACCACCACCTTCTCTAAACCATCTGGATAATCGTGGACTGAGGTCTGGTACTATTCGTCGCCGAGGGTAATGCGGTACGCAGCTGTAGCCTGTTATGCTCGGACTCTAATGACCATGGCTGCTCGTTTCGGTTGAGTTAGCCGTTTTCGTCGTAGATGCGGTCGCGTTTGGAAAGATATCACGGGTCGTATACCTTGAGAATGTAGAGAGAACCAATCGAGAACGTCGAAAACGGCGTCGTCTGCGGACATGTACGCGTGCAACATGTGCATGAGCCACGGTCGGCTTTCTGAAAGTCGATGCCTTTACTACGCGGGGTCGATGATGCAGCCTAAGAAAGACCTCGTGTGTGAGTTGCACCTTCGACGCGAGCAGAGGAGATGGTGTCGACTGTCTGGTAGTTGCCTTCATTCCAGCGAAGAGGGTCGATATTGTGTCTGATGATGTGAGAGATGGTGACAACTCACGATCTCAGAAAGAGGGAGCACCGCGGACTCGTATTCGCCACAAAGTCCTCGCTAGCCGTTCCTCCTGCCACTTGATGAGTTTTGAGGGTCATCTGTATCCATTTCTCTGGGCGCTGATGATTTCTGGAGAGGTGGTCGAACCAAGCTTGAACTCGTCGTCGTAAGAATTACATCACGTGTCGCGGTTCTGGCTCAGTCACAAAACTACGTGCCTTGTATTAGTATAAGTATTACGCAGCTTGTACGTGCCTGCCACACAGCAATGCCCCAGGCCAACCACACGCTCCGCATCTCCTAGGTCGCCGTTATCATATCCTCTCATCATCCTAGCTCATATTGGTGGCATGCCGACTTCTATTCTCGACCTTCCAACGGAACTCATCCTGGAGATCATCCATTCGGAGGACTTCACAAATGCCACTATCGCGTACTTTGGAATGACTTGTCGCCGTTTCCATGACATATGTCAAGTTCTTGTTCTGGAGCGCCAACTTCCCGTACTGCGCGCATTAGCGAGTAGGCGTAGCCTCCTTATCTATAAGAACTATGGATCAATCGCGATGAAAGATGATGAATTAAATGACGTGAAGGAGATATTTCAAGCTTCATTCCACAAAATCGAATACGTCCTTGTCACCTTCACCGTTGAGGAAATCGCAAGCGTTCACGGATTTATTTTTCACGCCAACGCTGTTGGCCATATTGACATCAAACTCGGTTCACAGTTATACATGTCCAGCCTAGCCGAGAAAAAAGATTGGTGCCAAACGCTAGCTTCGTTCATCAGGGTTTCCTCGGAGAAGGATATGGCAAACTTGACCATCACGGGTTTACCCCACGGCGAGCGACTCGGATACTTCAAACCCACGATACCCATTCCCGAAACGCCATCAAGTCCCTTCATCCCCCTGCCCATCACCAAATCGTCATCAAGTGCTATAAAGACCTATTTTTCCTTTCTTAGTCCGCTTAAGGGCCGCTTTTTTGGTCTTAAAACGCGGTCAGGCAGTATTGGTACTCAGCCCAACCGCCATGTTGCACCGGAAGGAGAGCGACTCTTCAACTTCGGTACACCCCTAGGACTCAAAAGTTTTGAGATACACTCCCCCCTCCCTTTTCATGGAGCATGCTTTCCGCAGACCCTACGAGCTCTGAATGGTGGATACCTTTCCAGATTATCGCTCTTGAACACAAGACTCCATATGTCAGAATGGAGTCACATACTGCCCCTACTTTCCATGCCTCTCCTGTCCGAATTTGATGTTGGGGATTCCGACATTGCTTTTCGCGACCTTTCACCATTCTTGCTGCGTCATTCAGGCATAACCCACCTCGACCTGTCATGCAGTAGTCCAATCGGATCAATCGTGCCCCCGGCGGGCTTTCTTCCTCGCCTTGAAGTGATCAGCGGAAACCCCAACTATCTTTCAGGATTACTTTCCATCCAGGGACACTTCCCAAATTTACGCTCCGTCGCGTTGACGCGGCATCCACTGCGAGCCATCCAGCACGGAGCTCTCGATAACATCTTGCGAAATTTGGGAGAACGTGAGAGAGGAACAATCCGCCTTTCCATCGAATTTTCGAACCCAACCGGTCTTACAAAATGGTTTTCCAAGGCAGAACCATTTTCCCTGGATTGCGTGAAAACGTTAGAGATTATCAGGTTCGGATTCCTCATTTCCTCAGAGATGTGCGACAGCTTCTTTTCTTGGGTATCGGTCTTCCCGTACGTCCAAGACCTGGATTTGACGCAGTTGGTTCCTGGGGACCCGAAGATGTGGACCTGGAGATTAGATGCGTTGTGGGACTCGTGTCCGGAGTTGCAGTCAATCATCGTCAAGAGAAAAACTTACCGGCGGCCTGTGAAATCAGTTGAGTAATATTCCAGGTGGATCGGTGGGCTGGTATTTTTTTGCTCCTTGCCTTTATGAAATTTATGGCATCTATATGCGAGGAATCTGTTTGGTTTTTTTGATAGGTAGCGCGGAACGGACACATTGCTGTATTCAATATGCTACACTATGCGAGTATCGGATATCCATTAACGTTCTCCGTGCCCCACAGGAGCTTCAAAATTCAAAGTGCATAAATAACTACGAGACTTTCGCATCTGTCGGTTGAAGCACTGCTACTCCGTTGCACAACATGTTGCCGGGTGCGAGATCTCAATGCGTTGGACCCTATACTGTGGGCATGGGCTTATTTATTCGGTAGAGAGGTGGTTGAGTGGCGGCGCCTGCGGACATGACGACTCTGCTGATAATTTGAGTGAGGAAAAACGTCCGTCCGATTGAACAGGCTAATTAAAGTCCATATATTCAAGTCTGAGCACCTACATCTCCTTCCTCCCTTCAACACCCAAACGCTTACGCCACCTACCTTCTCAAAACACCCCAACAACCGCAACCAAACTCATAACCACCCAAACAGCCCACGCCCCTTTCCCCCTCAAACTTTCAGCGCCACTCGTCTTTGTCGTAGTCTTCGTCGTCGCACTTGGCGTAGCACTACTAGCCACAGACGATCCATTCGTAGCGGTACTACCAGGCGGGTTCTGAGCGGCCCGAATGATGATAGCAGCTTGTTCTGCGAGGCCGTACGTCGGCGCCATGAGCTGTCCATCGCGTGAGAAGAGATCAAAGGGGGAGAAAAGGAAGAGGACGTACATGAGTAGACATAGCCAACGGGAAAACCGACGCATCCACAACTCTCACATTCGCTTCAATTTATCAGCCTTCTCCCTCATTCTTCCTAAACATGTCAAACGGAACACTCACAAATCCCATAAACCTTCAAACCCTCATCAACGACACCCCCCATCTCAAGCGGCATCATCGCACACGTTGACGAAGGGTGATACTCCGTCGCGCTGTTACTCCTCAACCACGCCTCCCATTCCTCGTCGGTGGATACGCTTGAACCAGGTGAAATCTCGTTGCCGAGGATGCTTGATAGTGGGGCAGTTTGTCCGAGGGTGCGGGCAGCTTTGAGGCCTTGACGCATTACCGTTACGTCTTTCCAAAAGAAAAGTTCGTTGAGATGCGGGGGAAGCGAGAGAGAACGAAACGAACCTGCGGGATGCGAATAATACTGCGGATCAATAACAGGTTGGTCGAATACTGATGTAGAGTTGATGTACAACCTTCCTTGACTTTGTTTTTACGTCCATCAGTTCCCCTTCATACCAAAAATCCTCGAAAACACGAACCTAAACGGAATCTGCAGAGCAGCCTGAATCGTAACCTGCCCCGGCGCATTTAAACTAAGCAACAACTCAACCAACCCCTCCGTCGGAAGCACACTCTCCATCTGAGCGCTGTAAATCGCCTTGTATCCTTGTACGACAGGCGCATATTGACTTGGGACGAGGGTGGAAGCGGAGGAGTCAAGTGTGGTGGTGATTGATTGTTGGAAGGTGCTAAACGATGAGGAGGAAGAGAAGAGGTAGGAGCCGTTGAGGTAGGCTGTTCCTGAGTTGATGAATGATAGGAATTGGGCGGATTTCTGAATGAGAAAAGGGGGTGAGGAGGGACTTTGATGGAAGTGAACGAGGGAACTCACGGAAAAGTCGGAACCGGAATTATATATCGTCCCCTGAGTCTGCGCAGTCGTCGACCACGTAACCGAAGAAACCTAATCCCCTTCAACAAACCGGAATCGCGAAAGAAAGAAAACGAAGTCACCAAATGGTCCTGAACATGCTGCCCCACCCCGGGCAACTCAACGACAACATCAACACCCACACTCTCCAAAACATCGCGGGGCCCAACACCACTCAACATCAACACCTGCGGAGACCCAACCGAACCACCCGACAAAATCACCTCCCTTTTCGCTTTGACAGTCCCTACTTGTCCATTACACGAAAATTCTACACCCGTCGCCGTTACCGTCCCATTATTGGCCCCTTGAGAAGCCCATGTAATACGGGTTACAGCAGCGTTGACCATAACGTTTAAATTCGGCCTCGCAGATGCAGGAATGTAATACGCCGCTTTGGCTGAAGAGCGCGTCCAGTTGGAAGGGTTTATAGCAGACGTGGCGAAGAAGCCGCCTGTGTTGATGCCGTTGTATGCGTCGGGGGAGGTGGTGATGCCAGCGGAGTTCAGAGTTGGGAGCCAGTTGGTCGTTATTGGGACCATGCTAGTGTGAAAGAAATGTCAATGATTCGTAAAAATAAGAAAGGGAGAGACGTACTAAGCAGGATAAGTAGCCTGCAACGGCCCTTGCGAACCACGACTAGATGTTTGGTACTGCATCCCAGCAGTAGATTCGACGGAGGAACTGGGGGGAGTGAACGTTTCGCTCTTCTTCATTGCGGAGAGGAGGTTGTCCCATGACCAGGTATCGGCTGAGATGAGCTTGCTCCATGCGCTGACTTGGACTGCGCTCGGACGGACGATGTACATCCCGTTGACGTCTGATGAACCTCCGAGGACCTACCAACGCGTTTAGAACTGGCAAACGAACGGGAGAATAAAGGGGTTGGACATACCTTTCCTCTAGGCCACGTCAACACCCGATTCCCAGCATTTGGCTGAGGTACAGTTTTATAAGCGTAATCGTACGACGTCCCAAGGAGGGAGTTATAATACGTCCCACCGGGGGAATCTAAACGCGTTGGAAAGCAAACAAACCTTTAGAAAGAACAAAAAGAAAAGAAAAGAAAAAACGCACTGATTTGGGCAGCAACCGAATCCCCCGAATCCCCCGCCTCAAGCACCAACACGGTAGTATTCCCGTCTTCAGATAAGCGCGCTGCGAGGGTGAGTCCAGCTAACCCTCCTCCAGCAATAACATAGTCGTACGACGCTAATTTGGTGGAAGGAGTGACGTATGCGCGTGGATGGATGCGTGCAGAGTCAGAATCGAAAGGAGGGTGGGCACCTAGAGTAGGTGAGGCGAGGAAGAATAAAGAGAATGGTAGTATGAGGAGACGATGCGTCCGCATGGTGGTGACGAGCGGGAAGAAAGAAAGGAAGGGAGGAAGAGGAAAAGCTTGCTACGAGGAACAAAATCTGGCCCATTGCTAATTTTGAATCTATCTTCCGGGTAGATCGTTTACCACACGGCACAGATGCTCATCACTTTGGGATGATCAAATACCAATTTTTTTCATAAACGTATGACGTACCAATACTGATTATTGTGGGGCTGGGCCAGCCTCAGAGGTCAAATTTCAAAGCTTTACAATCTTCACGGCATCGCGAAACGAGGTTCGTGCATACATAAAAGCCGTCCAAGTTGTACGTAGTTGGAAGGACTCAGACACGAGGCTGACTCAGCTTATCGCCGGCTTCTTCGGAGTCGTGCTTTGATCCGGCGTCACTCCGATGGACTATTCGACGAACGATATTCATCTCTGTGGAGCTGATTCACCTCTTGTGCGGCTATAACTCCCCGACGATTGACGACATTCGGACAAAACCAGCAAAATCTGATGCAGAAAACCCCTTGCTGACTACAGAGAGCTCCAATTGCAAATACTGAGGCGGTCAAAAATTCCCGAGCTAGGATGTCTACGAAGTAGAATGAAAGGGCCTCAGCTGTAGGCGAGGAGTTCTTGGTAAGTCATTTCCTGTGACCTGTCCATATCCTCTCCCAAACCGACGCACATTTTCCTCTATACAGAATCATATACTTATCATACCCCATCCTCGAAACACCACTGACCGCATATATTCACATAGTATAACGATCCATCATTTCCCAGCCCATGTACAAGTTCGTCCGAGTTCTTCAACGTGACTGCGCACACGATCAACGTGCTTCCAAAAGTCTTACGACTAGAACTTGGCGAAGATATGTAATTCCGAGCTTAGATGCCGCTGGCACGGCTTGCATTGGGTAGTGAGGAGGCCCTCAGAGGCAAGGCAGCTCTACGGGTATGTCGTTGTTTTGTCGCAGCTGGACTCCAACTTGATCTCAGGACATTTGCGTTCAGATAGGTCCTCACTGCTACTACGTTCTTCGAACTTGCAGCTCAAGTCCCACGAGCCAAGTTCCGCACTGGCCAAAGTTTACACCGCGTTTCATATGGCTATCCCTTCAATCCAGGCCTCCTTTGCGGAGCCTATCTCCTCGCCCGCACCATTTCCCGCCTCTTCTACCTACTCACCAAGACTCGCCGTCGTAGACTCCGGCTACCGAAAGCCCTTTCCTCCTCACCGATTCTAGACCAAACAATACCTTGGCCGATTCTCTTTCGGTTCTCATGCATCAACTGGACTGGACGACTGGTGTATAATCAGGAATTTTGTAGAAGCATATACCTAAAGTCAGAGTCCAGTAATCTGACGAGCCAATGAGCACTTAAGGAGATGGTCGCAGGGACTCCCAATTGCAAAAACGCATTTTAAACCTCACCATATGTATCTTCAGCCGGGCTCATAGTTTCGGGGGAAACGTAAACAGGGAGGCACTTTTTTTTAGAGATGTCTCACGTGGACAAGGGGGGGAGAGAAGCAAGCCGTCCAAGCTTTTCTGTTTCTTACTACACCTCGTGCCTTGTATAGCCGCAGGGACGCCTTCACTGGCATCTTTTCTTTGACCTCTTCTCCTCGGCCGATAATCCAAGTGCTGAAACACTTTTGAAGCCTAAAACGAGACGGATCAATTTCCAAGGTCACGCCGAGTGCGGCCATAATACTAGCCTGCTTGGGACGCTTTGAAAAGGCCGTAAAATTGGTCGTGAAACTTGGCAACGACGGCAGAAAATCGACAAGTTTCACATAATCTGGATACATATGGTAAGAAAAAATCCAAGGACAGGGGAGATTTGTGCTACACGGACGTGAATAGGGAAATACGTCAGAACGCTCTTGTCTTGGGTTAATCTAAGTGTCCGTCGTAAAAATCATAAGAAAAGAATGGTCCGTGTGGGTTAAATAAAAACTCGGAAAAGATCATTTGGAAGAATGTAGTCCGTCTGAACTTTTTAAACGTCAAGCAGCTCCCCATCTCGTCACTGCAGATTTTTGGAAGTAAAAAGCGCGCGTCCAGCTTACAAACGCTTGCAGGACTCGCCATCCTGGCTGACTTCATACCCTCCCACACACGAAGTCACTAAAAGCGAAAAATTAGCAGCCATAAAAGAAAGCAAATAAAACCAAAAACGCACCAATACACCTGCTATTCTCGCAACCAACATGGAAGACGCCTTTAATGGCGGTGCAATCTCTTCCCTTGCCCTGCGAGACGCATCCACCACAAGACTCAAGATCCCTAGCAATATCAACGCATTCGTAATCCCCAGCCGTCAATCCAACAGGGCAAGCCTCCAACGAAGCCGGGCACTGAGAATCACTGGCACTCAACTCACGCTTCTTGTAATATGTATACCCAGAGGGCTTAGGAGGCGTGGAAGGGGGCGTAGTTGTGGTGGTGGGCAAGCAATTCTGGGACGAGGTGTACCATTTATAGCCAGAGGGGCAGGTAGGTGTAGGAGGGTTAGAGTGGGTGGGTACACAGCATGTTTGTGCTGCGCCCCAGTAGTACCCTGTGGGACAGGCGACACCCCTCGGGGGAGAGGGAGTAACGGGGGGACCGCCGGTGGGTAAACAGCAGTTCTTAGAAGCGTACCTATCCAATTGCTCGTTTAGAGACAACAAAAACAAAACAAAAAACAGAAACGAGATCAACGTACCAGAACTCGTTATATTTACAACTGCTGGCCGTTCGCTTTCTGTAGTGCTGGGATGGCCTAGGAGGCGAAGGGACCGGAGGAGTCGTGGTAGGTAAGCAATGCTGGTCAGCGGAATACCATTTCCAACCCGTGGCGCAAGTGGGCGTGGGTGAATTCGCGGGAGACGGGTGAGTGGGTACACAGCAGGATTGCTGTTGGCCCCAATAATACCCTGTAGGGCAGCTAACGCCCCTCGGAGGGGGGGAAGGCGGCGTAGGTGGGCCGCCGGAGGGCAAGCAACAATTCTGTGACGAGTACCTACGCAGATGTCCCTGACGATTAGGAAGGAATGACGTGTCAGGAAAAGAACGCACCAAAATTCATTTTGTTTGCAACTGCCGGCGGATCCGATCGCCGTAGAAGCAACGAAAGGGAGAGCAGCCGCGAGAAGAGAAAGAGCAGGGATCAAGCGCATGGTCGGTGGGTTCAACGAATGGATGTCTGGGGAAAGTAAGGAGTGACGGGGGTCGTAAAATTAGAGGGGGGAATAGAGGATGAAGATAGGATAACGCAGACTCACAGCTTATTTATATGTTTGAATCGTTGATATGTAGTTTCCCTATTCATGCCGTGAATGATGTAGCCGAGAATAGCCCATCCGATGGCTTCAACGTTCGGAGGACACGTACAAGCTCTCGCAGTCCAGGCAATAGAATTAGCCCAGCCACGCTCTTACTTCGCTAGAATCGCGGACGTTGAGCAAAATATGAATTTGAAAAGACGCGGCTACTTTCACGATGACAGACTACATCAGCGGAACCAGCTTGGCTGATGCCGCTGCAGCCTGCAGTATGGCAGTTGTTATGATGGGGCTCTTCATTTAGCTGTCGCGTAGATGGCGGTGACGCTCGTTGACTTTGCTGTCATCGAAAGAAAGGGACAGTCCCGAAAATTCTCCAAAAAAATAAAGACTTACCCACCATACTCGCCGAAGACGTGAAACAGGATGGGGGTAGAAGTCCTAATTGTTCCGAGACGGAGAGTTTTACCGCTTCTTTTTTTCTACCCGAATATCTTCGGGATACGCAAAGGACGTCGTCCTCAGTGCCTGTTCGAACCCAGGGTGGAGGAGCGTGGAGGCAATATAGTACTTAGGGGTGCCCATCGTTGTTGTCGTTATGTGGCTGAGGTCAAGGGTAAAGTTCAAGCCAAGTTCAAGCTCAAGCACAGGACAAGTTGTCACCCTCAGTAAATAGCGAAGTCAGACGTTAGTCATGAGAAAGTCACGAATTAGAGGCTGTCTGACTAAATGTCGTTTTTTTTAAGCGTTTCTGACTACGCTTGTACTACAATAGTCATATATTAGTCTCGCACTCTGTCATGTACTAGTCATACAATAGTCATATCCCAGTCAATGCTGCTTGGGCCCAATTCAGGATAGAAAATAGGCTGAATCAAATTATACTTGGCTACTTTAGAAGGATACATGTAGCACTGGGCATAAGTCTAAGTATAGTCACTTGGGTTTTCGGTACTGGCATAAGGAGAGAGTCTCAGTATCATGTCAAAATGAAAGGCCCTCTGCAACATGTCGAGTCCTCATGTGCTCCAACGACACCATCGAGCTCGTCGTTGAGCGGTCCATTACCACATCCAACATCCATCAAATCCTCCGCATCCGAGTTCGAGTCGTCGCCATTCCATCTGCACGGGAAATGGGGAGGGAAGAGAGGGAGTTGAGGAGTGCGCCACCTGGATTTGAGCAGGAGACGTTGAGAATGCGGTTGTTGTTGATGTTGGGTGAGGAGTACCTGTGCTCGTCATATTTTGTGGTGGTGATGGTGGGCCGTCCAGCCAAAGAGCGTCGACTGCGTCGTCGGTAAGCCTGGTTCCAATGTAACACTTCGTTGGGTCGCCGTCGCATTTTCATGTGAAGGATGGAAGTCGGAGGCAGTGACTGCATGTTGGGCGCTAATGACGACACGCCATCCTTCGTTTCATCGGGGACTCATTCGCGATGGTGGTATCCTCGACTGCTCGTTTTGTGCGTTGCATACATTTGCAAAGGAGTGGAATCCGTCGACGAGGGCGTCCGCGGGTGTGGGTGGTTTGCCAGCGGCCAGAGTCGTCAATTGAGCAGTTGAGGAAGAGTGTGTGGGGCTGGTCGCCGAAGTGACAAGTTCAAGTTCAAGATAATTTCAAGTTGAAAATAACTTTTCAACGAAGCAATCATGTGACTTTCAACTCGCAATGTTTCTAAGTCCAATCTGCAGCCTCAGCTAGACAAAAATTCTTGGCGTAGCGATGTGTAGAAAAAGTATGATGATGTTGATACTAACCTACGACTAAAACCATCTCCCATTTGTTGCCAAGGGAAGTTTGAGGGAAGGGTAGCATGAAAATTACGGATGTGTTACATACACCTGACTGACCTCTGACTTTGTGCTATTTTGCTTGACTTCGCTTTTTACTGAGTGTCACCAATCACGTGCACAAATCAGGGCAGGTCCCAACTCGAAGCTTTTTTGTAAAATTCGCTATTTACGATAAGTACTAAAGTTACAACGAAGCGTCGCCAGTCACGTAAATAAAACTCGACTCAGCATCTGCTTGGAGACTCATGTAATCGCTCTGATCGCCTGACCTCTTCTTACCGAACGGAGACAGGGGTAAGCGCCTCTTCTCACTTCAAAAAATCTATAACTTTGCGACTACGTCTGCCGACAAAAGGCCCATCCAAAAATAATGGAAATGCCAAGGAAATGCTGTCATTCGATCGTCTCTCTCAATCCAACCATCAATGAAGTCCAAGTGGTTGGTGAGACCGAAATGTCTACTTGGGTACCATAGACTTCAAGCTTCATGTTTGATGAAGCAAAAATTGGACGGAATTTGGACGGAAAAATTCCATCGAACTTTGCGTTGGTAATGGATGACTTTCCGTAAGGTTTTTAATCCTACATATCATATTTTGGAGATCGAATGTCAGTTTAGTCGTTTAATCTATTCAAGCTGACATTCCGCAAGCTATTCATCGTTCCGTTCCCAATATTTTGTGCTGCATGGTACCCTGAAGTTAATTACAATGTTTACAGTGTCTGATGTAGACAGGTTATCATGTACTATACAATTGCTATACAACAGAAGGTTGTTTCAGCCAATGAGGGGAGAGGATGAGGCCAAGATTGGCTTGGGAACATTTTATTCCAGCGAGTTTAATCTATGAAGAGGGGTCTGACCCTATGAACAGATTAAGGTTTATTGAGACGTGAAAACAGGCACGAAGAATATTTTTCGTCCCCATTTGACCCCGGCAACACGGCAACAGAGCCAAGATATCAAGGAATAATCTATTTCCCCGAATAAAAACTTACGGAAAGTCATCCAATCTAGTTGGTCTAATAATAACATACATACTGATATCCAATGTGTTTCGTCTCCTCCTCTACAAACATTGCGAGCCACGTCTTTTATATATTTTCCATTGGTTTTTCGTCGCTAGAAATTTAAGAAAAGTGTGGAACGGCTTAGTTTTTATGTGCAAGTATTTGATGTCGAAGGGCAAACGTTAGCTCAGACATCGACTCGTAAGAGTAAAGCCTGACGCTACAGCAATCAATTGCATACGCTACGGAGATCTTGATGATCTATCATTTTGGTGATCGTCTATTGGGTGTTGCGCGGTTCGCTCCTTGCAACCAATGGAAGATGATGAAGGACCGCGAACTTTGGCCATGGGAGGAACCAATGTATTTTTGACAGAGAGAGCCCGTGGGAAATTTGACTTTTCAATAGTGTACGAGTTCGTGGCTCAGCATCCTCCACCTCAGGCCTGACGCTTTTGAGTGACAGAAGGCCTCAGAGGCCAATTCTTTTGATGGTGGTAATTGGCCTCTGGGGTTATTTCCGCTCCCTCACTGCGCTTCCAAATCCAAATTTGGTGGCTTCTTTTACTAACTTCTAAATATAGCCCGAGCGTCAAGGTGTCAGGCCGCTAGGCCGCCAGTGACTGAAGCGCTAGTGCTCTAGCCCTTGCCGCCACCGCCAAAAGCCAGGATTCCGTGCCCGTTCCTCCTGCTCGGTTTGTGCACCCCCTGTCAAGTATTTTCGTGACCTCTACTACCTCATAAACCAACTGTGTAGGATCCAGAACAGTTTTTCACATTCAAAACCTCCTCAAAAATCATTGCAGCCGCCTGGGCTGGCATGACCACATTTCTCATCCCCGCCCCCACCCCCCACCCCCCGGCTCAATTCTGATCACATATTCAATTTATGGTTATAGTCGATCCATCCTCCGCCGTTGTCAGCAATGAATTTTATAACCCAGTGTTCAGGACAATCCATATAATTGTTATTTTCCGGTGCTTGTTGCGCCTCGTTGGCGGCCCCTCACCGAAAAATGAGGAGCTCCACTTAGAAGTATTTCTACATAAGTGTAGTCGAAAGAATTTTCAACATTAAGAGGGTGCTCGATGAATGATTCTGAATTCACCTCATGATGTGTCCGCTTAATAGGCTGGGCTCCAGAGTAATACTACCTATCATCCTATAACATTTAGCAACCATGGTATTAGTATTATATGCAGAAAGAATCAATAGCAATTGAGTTGGTTCAAGTGGATGCTGAAACAGAGACGGGACGGAAATTATGGGATTGGTTGCACAACGACTCCTCCCACTCATGATTTCCGATTTCCCCTTCAATCCATGCTTCTCCAAATGCCTTTGGACATTTTAAATGAAAGGCCGTAGTGTGCTACAAGATTTTCAAGATTTTTTTTTACAGATTTCACAGCGGGGAAAGAATTTCGTCGTCGTCATAAAACTTCTCTTATTTCTGCATTTCTGCATTTCAACCAAACGAAAAAATTATGGATATTGGCTGTGATGTAGATCAAAGTATGAAGAATAACTACACCAAATTGATTTTGGGATGGCATGAAGGAAAAAGTGCAAGCGAGTCAAATCGTGAGTTTTTCGGGAGTAAAGGTCAGACAATACCAGAGCCATCAAAGGCTGCCATTGAAGATTATCGTCTTAAGGATAGTAAAGACGCTTTCATCCTACAATGGCTCGACTTTCGAAAAAATCAAAGCGAACACAACTCTAGGGGTCAATTGTATACTTCTACAAGGCTAATATTGCTGGATGGCTCTCGAGCTAGAATGAATGGCTTTGATGTTTGTTTTTCTTCGCATGTTGAAGTCTCCGCTTCGTCATCTCTTCGAAATTTCATTTCATTCAAATTTCATTCTCAGTTGGATGAAACAGGAATACAATGGATATCATTTAGAAGTATTGGTGATGTCTACCTCAATTCTATGTATTCTCAAGGTCAGGGAGAGGGCTAAGAACGGAGGTGGAAGCTATAGAAGGAGGTATTGGCGCTAGGAGTTTTCAGTCGTGAACTTCCAGCCTTCCCCTGATATCCTTCCATCTGGCGTGCAACGTAGACCCGTAAAACATGAGCAATTGAAAGGAATAATGGGGTATGGTTCACATAGAGGGTAGAGGCGAAGGTAGGAATCAGGTAAATGATCCTGAAACTGCAGGAATGAGCGTACACACGAATCAGATCGCGGCGAATGGTACAAAGACTAGAGGTACTCAAAAAACCCTCTTACAAGTAATTCGGCTTGTAGAAGAGTCGTTGACCTGTAATAGTAAAACAACCCATAAGTACTGTGTAATGGGAGACTCAGAATAGAGAAATAGAGGGGAGGTTGAAGAAAATAGATCAGTTGATCCAGGCGATCCTCGGTACGGCGGTGTGGGTTGCCTCCTGAAGTTTTGTGAGATTAATGGCAGTACTTACCTGCCCGATTATTCAAGAGTGATTTGACTAAGCCCACTTCATCAGCTCTTTCCAAGTGTTCATGGATGTAGGCCCTTGTCGAGTGCATAGTGCCAGTAGACGCTCACGGGATGCAAATGGGAGGCGCTATGTTGACGGACGCCCAATACGTGTCCCCTAGAGACTGGTGATCCTAATACTTAAACGCATCGAATCAGTACCTACCTTACTACCCCGACCACGTTCACTTTCGCCACCCCTTCGACAGCATTGAACGCACATAGCTGTCCGGGTCCGCATTGTTGTCATTTGGTGTTGTTGTTGGGCGCATCGGGCGATTAGACCCTGACATGGATCTTGCCTCCGTCAAACTTTGTGTGAAGAGAACCATCGAGTCTGGTATGGTGGTTGGAGGACAACTGAAATGGAGTGTCGAAAGTCATCGCGGTCAGTGAGAGGAACGACCACTCGACAGATCTGTCAGCGATCTTGATTTGATGAGACTATTAATAGCTATCAGCACCATCAGCGCTCAGGAAGACCCCCCTCTCAGGCCAATTACCCTCAAACAAAGAATTGGCCTCTGAGGGCTCAGAAGCACGTAGAGGCGCTAGGCCTAAGGTGGCATCCTCCAGGCTCCTCAAGGATGTTGTACTCCGCCATCACTCCCAAGGGGGTAGCGGGACGTGGATCCCGAACCAAGGGTAGGAGGGGGGGGTGTCCGGCTGAAGGCCGAAAAAAAAATTGTTGACGCCGTCAATTTCAAATTTTCTCATGCTGGTCTCCTCATAACTATCTTTACACTGATCATGACCTACTTGCAACCAGTTACACCACTCTCGACGCCTCGGATTCTTGCGACGCGGCTGGCCGTGGTGGATCCCTCACGAGTACCCTATAGCCGTTGTTTCAACAGCATGCTATATGCATCCTTACGATGCCTAGGCTTAGTTTACGGTCAACCGCCTGTGTGTAGCTTACTTGTTACACGGAAAATTTTGAATTCAAAAAAAAAAAAAACATGAGTATGGGGAAAACATACTTTATTAGGAAGGTAATGGTGGGGGGGTGTCAGGCGGAACCCTGAAAAAAAAATAACGAGTGTTGGTCTCTTTTCCACATTCCGCCACCCCCTTGATCACTCCACAACATTGCCTGCTTTTTCGTCGTGACAATCGGATTGCCAACATCCTCGAAGGCACTGGTAGCGAGCCCACTACTTACAGTGTTTTGCATGTGAGATTGCACTGCAAATCCCACGAAAACTTGTTTGCATTTGTATTTCGTGACCTGAAGTAACCATTTTCGGTTGATTTTGGGTGTAGAACGCATGACACCAGCCACAAACTACAAGTACAAACAGGTTTTAGTAAGATTTCGAGTGCAATCTCACATGCAAAGCACTGTATGTTACGGCGGTTATTTAGAAATCAAGGCCGAGTCGGAGCGCTGGCGCGCTTTACTCTTTCAGCGTGAGCTCAGCGTCAACCTACATATGTAACCTCGACACCATACTACTGACCGCCCGAAAGGTACCAGAATCTATTGAGGTTGCGGTGTAGCCACATTCGCTCTGAATTTCGGTCTCCTATCTAGAGACTAATTGAGCGATTCGGGGGTCGCGCTTGCCGAAATGGTGCCTTGCGCCCTACATTTGACCTGTCAATATGTCATGCCAAACTCCGGCAAGGTACTCGCACCGAACAAATGGGTGACTTTCCGTAACTCAAATCTATAAAAATGAATAAATTTGACCCTTATCGGAGTTTGAAACGAGAACTTCACAGGAGAGTTTATTGGAGTGAATAAACCGTAACGCCAACTGATTAGATTCTATTTGATGTATTTGCTTGCCTTGTACAAACTCACTTCCCTCCCATCTGAGCTGCTCTGAGGTCGTGTAGGCCCGTGGATGGGTTTATTATACTGATTGTTCATCCACCCCGCTGTAAAATTAGACCACACGCTGGGTGAAGCCCAAAAAATCCCAAGTTGAGCTGAACATGGCTGTGGATCAGTGAGTTAGGTGTCAAGAAGGGTGTTTGTAAAGGGAGCAACAGTTTCCGGGAGGGGATTTTGTAGCCATAAGACATTGACACTTCTAATAGACTCTGTAGTGGCTTTGAACTGCAACGAGAGGGAGCAGAATGCCCCAGCCGTAGGAGAGTAGTAGGGGATGAGGTAGAGCTGACTAAGCCATGTGGGAAGGAATCGTACCCAGCAAGGAAAGGTGTCCCCTTGGCAGGGTTGATTCCAGCGTTTGAAATCTGTTCGAGGGGTCTGTACCCTCTGAATAGATTAAGGTTTGTAACTGGGTTCCAACCAGGGACTCCATCAAAGTCGAACCCTTACAAGACTCGGCATCCCGGCAAAGGACCCTAGATTTCGTCGATTTATTCAAATCTAGAGAATTTGTGTTACGGAAAGTCACCCAATATATGGGGAATGGGGAAAGCTTTATAAACATCCAGTAAACATCTCTTGTGAGTGAATCAACCCTCTTTCAACTACAAACGTTCAGCTCCGAATTCCGTCTAACTATGAAACTTCCTTGGTTTTCTGGCTCTGAGGAGACACTCATTTCCACTGCTCAGGACTCTGCCTCGACTCCCAAGGCGCCCCCTCTGGACGCTACTATACCTCCTGCGCTTCCTGGACGTGCGAGAACGCTCGTCTTGTGTTTTGATGGAACGGGCGATAAGTGAGTACATCTATTCCATTGCCTGAAACGCACTGACATTGCCTGATACAGAGATGATACCGATGTGAGGTTTTGACATTGCCCATGTTTCGCGTAGATACTGAAAGTTTTCAAGAGAACCAACGTTGTCGAACTGAAGGTTATGCTAAAGGTGGCTGAAGAGGAACAACTTGTTTACTATCAGGTACGTCTCTTTAGGTCGGCTTGAACTCTTCTCAAATCGCCTTGGTAGCAAGGAATAGGAACTTACACTCCAAGGATTCCTGGGGTTAAGGAACCGATGAAGATACCTGGCGTCTCTTATCTATCGGAGGTGAGGGTTTAGCCCCACATGTTTGAATGTATCTAATGAAAATCCAGGAATGGGACAAGGCCACAGCTTGGAGTCTGAGGAGACATGTCATTGGTGAGCAGGCATATCATTTAAACTCCAAGTAGCTTTGTTTTGTGATACTTATTTCATCCAGAGGCATATCTGTGGCTCGTAGACCACTGTACGTACGGAAATTTCTCTACTTCCGGATCTAATTCGTTGATCGTAATCCAGATACTCCTGGGGATAAAATCTGCATGTTTGGTACGCTTCCCCACACCATCTATGGACCCGCTATTGACACTGGATCAGGGTTTTCGAGGGGTTCGTATACAGCTCGAGCGTCAGTATTTGCCAAATTGCCCTGAAACCATCCTAACGTCAATTACTAAGTCTCGCAGGCATGCTTTTCAAGGTCGGGCTCCTCCCAAAAGAGCATCGTAAAGAGGCCGACGCGGCCTTCGAATCATACAAAGTCGCAGAAACGAAAGAAGGCTGGGAACACTCGAGGGCGTTCCAGAAGGTTCTTGAATGCAGGAAGGTTTCCATCGAGTTTCTGGGTTGCTGGTCTGTACCATCTTCAACGTGACTCTTTGTTGGTGGTGTTGAATCCATACATTGCAAAGGGACACCGTTAATTCCGTAGGTTACTGGACGACCAAGTCACTTCCGTTCACGGCTTACAATCCAATGGTACGCGTTTTCCGACATGCAGTCGCGTTGGACGAACGCAGAGCCAAATTCAGAACGAACCTCTGGAGTCCGAACAACAAAATTTTAACGGGTACCGACGATAGCGACCTTAGCGATTATCAAAAGGTAGTCAAGAATTTCGTTGAGGAGCAATCGAAAGGGCTGCCTACAACGCACGTTGACGAGGTAAGTGGCCCATCGATGACGTTAAATCTGGTATTGACAGTATCCTTCAAGGTTTGGTTTTCTGGTTGCCATTGCGACATCGGCGGTGGAGCTGGTGAGTGGAATTTCGACTGCATCAGAATATGCTGAGACACGTCGACAGTGTTGAACGGAACCAAGCCGAACTTAGCACACATATCGCTGAGATGGATGATCCGGCAGTGCTTTATGCAGAACACGGGCATCATGTTCCTCAACGACAAATTAGAGACGTTCCACCTCAGTCCCGATTCCCTCTATCCTAAGGTGAAGGACCGACCATCGCCTGTTGCAATGAAAGGCAACAAAATCCAACCACCTACTCGCTTGGGCCCTATCGACACGGTCAAAGGATGGGTCACGTATCTCAACCCCTTCAGGCCCGCCAGCGTCGTCCCGCGCACTGTACCCCGTCCCAAAAACGAGGAGGAAGCCGATGGAATTGATGCATTGGCACCCATTTACGACATGCTCGATATAAAGCCCCAAATGTGGCTCATCTTCGAAAATATGCCTCTTAAGGTGTATGATATCAAACTGGGCAAGTACGTCTACAAGAAATTCAACAAGCTACCAAGGAGCTTGCGAGGGCCTATTTTCGTTGACTTCGCAAAGAAGGTGACAACCCAAGCGCGTGTGCGGGTACATCGCACTGTTCTGGCCAGGATGAATGCCCTGCATGCGGACGGCAGCCCCTACGTACCAAGGGCGCTGTTCCCTGACAAGAAAGCAATTTCATTAGATGCAGGATTGACCGGTAATGAGTCCAACTTCGAGTGGGTTGATTGATATCGGAGATATTTCCTTTGTACGTAACTTTTGATACATACTTGTGTCTTCACAGATGATAAAAAACAGCCAATCATTACGTAGACAAAACATGCAAAAGTATCAAAATCAAGAGAACAGGCGCCAGCAGCACATGATATCGGAAACAGAAAACACGATTCGTAGCAAGTGAATAGAAACAACGGCGATTGCTGGGAAGTACAGAAAGATCATGCACCAGCAAGGCAAATCCTGAGCTTTCTCAGTCACAGTGAATACGCTCAGGCGCCAGATCGCGGTTTTCTGAAGTTCTTCCATGCACTCCTAAATACCCCACTCTCGCTCCAGAAAGTCATGGTAGCCATCTTCCTGAAAAGCGCGGTTCCCACTGTCGAAATTGTCGAGCGACACTTGAGGTGGACTAGTAAGACAGAGTGTAGGTCTTCAGATTTGAAAATTATAAGTACAACAAATATTCTCTTCAACGTGCAAATATCAGACGGGAGAAGACCAGGACAAGGTCCAGGAAGGTAACCAGCACTTGCTCTCCAAAAGTTGCTTACACCGATAACTGTGTCTTCGTCATAGCTGGTTTCGCAGTCATTGAAGACACATCGTCAAGACCTTACATGCATCGACTCAAAGCTATCCCGCGTCTTCTTCAAAGCGATATCTAAGTCTTCGAGGTCAACCATTATAAGTACAGATGGGTTAGCAACGTACTGGTTATCTCGCAAGTGGATGCAAAAATTTCCATGCCCTCTAATGCACGCCGAATGATGCCACCCATCTCAGACTCTTCTGCCAGTGAATAAGCCCTCTTTCTGCGCAACAAAGCTATCTCATCCATCAACGTCTGCGCCGCCTCCATCCAAATGTTCTAAGGGTCGATAAATCAGTGTTACAGTCCAGTCATCCCATATGAGGAACTCTTACTCCAACTATGGGATTGAGGTAACGAAAATCGAGCCGCCCGAGGGACGCGGCGATGCACAGAACTGCTTTCGCAGACTCCAGGTGGCTGTCCTTCGATGAGGCGCTGCTTAACTGCGAGTACAGCGTTCCATGCAAGCGAACTGCTGAAATGTTAAGGATACTGTGACAAATGACAAGTCTCCGTATCCTTGCTTCATTGGGGACCCCCGCGTTGGAATCCAAGTTGGGCAAAGATGTCTTTAGTTCTCCAATAAGGTTGACCAGGGTGTTCATTTCGTTCAGGATATCGACGTCTATGGAGCATGAGCGAAAAGGTACTCAAATGATGAATGCGCAGTCCGAACAAACCTGGACTGCAAAGAGTACAAATGTTGACCACCCTTTCCCACAACAAGGTTGCTTTTGCGTGGACTGCGAGGATGGATGTGCCCTTGTCAGATGTTGGTCGATTGTTTAAGAACTTCAGCAGGGTTTTTTCGGTGTGAATATTTTGGAACAGAAAACCCTGGCAAAGGTGAGTCACGAATGATGATCATGGCGACACTACTTCTACCTGGACGTAAGAGTCGATGTCGAGTGGCCACGGCGTATCCAACGAGTCTTCCAAATGATCAGCGGAGAACGTCATCTGTGGGGTTTGTCCAAGATTCGCTGCCCAAGATCTGTCCAATATGAACACCGTCCACGCTGCAAGAATACTTTCGCCTTCTTCGGTAGAATTACGCGGTGGTGGTAATGTGGACCTCAAATCACCATTCGTGGATCGAATTTTGTGTAAGCCTGAAGCAAGCACGGTCGCTACCGCATACATAACGAATTGGTTTCCCTCGTTAACCCGATTAGTTGAAAAGAGATAGGTCGCAATAAGTACTTGAGCCTGAATAGCGTGAATCATTGAATGGGGTGTGTCAGACACGTCAGTGATTGCCCCGGTCGCACGAGAGAGGTACATCTCCTCATGTCTTTCAGAGTCCTGGGTTACGGCGTCCTTCGAAAGGTATATGCACCAGAGACACGTTGCATATATCAGAACATTAGGTAGTCCATGAGGATGACCCACAGGGAGTAACATGGATTCTAGGAATGGTGGCATATAAAGAAAAAATCCGAGATCGGACGAATGTCGGATGAAAGTGTCCAACCTGGGCAGCATTAGCAACTAGAAATGATAACGTCGAAAACTCACAACTTCTCCGTGATATACAACGGCGGATCCATGCTTGCCGCAGAAGCTGTCCGCGAGGGAAGCTGAGAAGTTGAATATGGTTTTGTCAGAGTGATACAGTTCGAGTGCTGGGGCGGATTTTCTAGCTCTTCTATCCTAGCCTGGTTTAAATTGATTCTTTCCTCGAGAAAACGACTTTCTGCGCCCGCGTTCGCGCTGAGGTATTCACAATCCTCGGGTATGTTTCGATCCAAGCACTTCCCACACATGGGACGCGCACCGTCGCATTTCTAGGTTGATCAAATAAACAACAGTCGTCATAAATAAAAAGACGAATCAGCAGACCATTTTGCGACCGCGGCATGGAAGACACGCCGCTCCTCTCTGTAGCGTTGGTGCTCTGGGTTCGGCGTTTGAGCTCATGTGTATGGAAAACCTGAGGGAAACTGATGATTCGAGTCTGGGGAAGTTGGCCTTTAAGTAGTGGATCAGTTGCAATCTATTGCCCGGATGCCTCGCAGCGAAGCCAAGCAATGGCAACTAGTGCATTTCACTTCCGGGGGCCATTGCGTTATTTTGGAGCAGTCGGGGAATTGATATTCATCCGCCAGATAAATGAATTTTCCACCTTGGGTTGTGTTTCTGGCACGATGATAAAGTCATTGCCGCTGGGGATAGATATCTCGTAGGATCTCCTAGCACCTCGCAAATGACGACTTCGGCGCATAAGATAATCAGCAATCCCAGATCTTTGTAGTATTTGAAGGGCAAGGAAACAATTCATCCATGATCTAGATTCGATATTGGCTAGAATGGAGGCACGAGGTTAGCAAGGGGACTTCGCACGACTAATGCTGGTTAAATTAGCGGAGTGACTAACGTCCGACCAGGAAACAAGTAAACTTTGAGATTCGCCCTGCCTGGTCTCGATCAGTTGACGCGAAATAGAGTTGTTTTGAGGCACGTCGTCATCAAACAACTTTTTGACTTTATCCGGCTATCGAATGTCTTTGTTTTTACTGATGATCCCTGCGAAAGAGGTGGGAACACTAAACAATTTGCCCGGGTCTGGTGATTGGGAATTGAGATGCAACTCATTCTGTGGCACGGTCCCGAGTACCAGCTGGGAATATTATGATAAGTGGTTGACCAAACCGAGACATAAACATTACTAGGATCAATGGTCTCCGGCAAGAAAATGGGGGTATTAACCAGGAACGGACAACCATAAGGTTTTATGGAAGTTTCGAGAAGTCTTTGAGGCCTCGACTTCGGAATGGAGGGGCGTCTCCGAGTATGTTATATCAGCGGACCACCTGCAAAAAACGCTGAAAAATCAGATCGTAGAAAAGCTCAAAGGCTGTTCCATTAATGACAGACCTGTCGCCGCGCGTTGTGTTGAGCTTGCACTCGATTAGTCTTTGTTGTCCCAGTTCAAGATCATGTGTTGCAAGAAAATTTTGCTCTGTTTTGTCATACAGAATTTAGATATAAAAATTTTCGTACCGCAGTTGCGGCACCTGAAAAAAGACGATGAGACGCACGGTATGTATTGGAACAATTAGCTAGGCGTCCGGATGGATCTACTCACCCGTGCGTCATTTAGTGGAGCGAGCTGTTTAACCATAAACGCCAAAACAAATTTCTGTACGCCGATTCATCCGCACAACCCTCATCATCGCGTCCATGTGTAACATCAGTGTCAACTGCCTCCCTAGAAGCGCTCAAGAGGTCAGATGGTAAATAGAGGACAAGAACTTCGACCGTGATGAAATACATTTCCGGATTTCGGTGTGTTAACCTTGTGTTCAATTCGACCGACCAAACAAATGACCAGGGGGTTCGAAGTTCTTTGCCACCTTATTGAGGGTATTGCGGTGGGTGGCGTAACCACCGGATGCTGCTGTGAAGTTTATCAGCCCATAGATGCGTAACAGAAAGAGAACAGGCCGCACACACTCTGGACATCTGGAAGAAAATTCACACCAACTTTTTTGAGCGGTGCGTAGAAACGCCAAAATTATACCGCTGTAACTGCGCTTAAAAACCGACAATTTCTACCGTGTTCCACGATAATCGATAGCGGCTACTTAATTGTTGCGACAATCAGATATGAGATAGCGAAGTTGAGCGCTCACAGTTGTGATGGGGCCGTTGGTAAATGGTGAACCGGTGATGAGCGCGCGAGAGAAGGTGGGCACTGATATGGCGAGGACAACCTAACCATGAGATAGCAACGAGGACCCGAAATTAAAACCACAGGCTAACCTTGATTATGTTGTTGCGCAGCGATCAGCAAGGGCGTAGGAGAAGGGAATAACCATCAATTGCGCGAAGAGGTTTCGGGACTCAGATTGGAGCCGCTACACAACAACGGTTAATTCACGATTAGGGGGTTGTGGCGCAAAGTTCTGGAACGGTCAAATCGATGAGGTTATGAAGGTGGATTAGAGTTCAACCTTCAGAGAAGGTGAATCGAATTTTTAAGAGAGCGGGCGTCGATTGCAATCTGCGTATTAAAGCCACAAGGATAGAGCGCTTAATCTCCAGCGCTAGTGGGGAGGACGCGGACCGTCGCTTCTTCCGAACCGTCACCTAGTTCAATGTGTAGTAATGACTCGGACATGGAGGGCTTTGGATAGCCGGCAAATTAGATATGGTGGCTGCAGAAAACCTGCTGAAGTGGACCTAAAAATACGTCGTGGGGAGATAATGGGTTGTACATTCTGCACTTAGCGCTCGAAGATGGAAAGTTGTGGCGACGGGAGATGAAGAAGCGCCTTCCCAACTGTAAGGAGGTTTAGACAACCTGTGATATCAAAAAGAGTGGCGATCGCTCACCACCTCAAAACCGCCACCTCAAATTTACCGGCAAGCCGAGAATTAGCTCGGTGACGAGAATCTCCCGCTGTCAACGGGCTTCAAGATGGTAAATTTGTCCGAAGATGTTGCGGTGAAAAAGTTGAAGGCGAGATGACCCTAACCCTAATCAACAACCTCTTCCGCTCTAGGCGTGACGTGAATGAGCCCAAGACTATGCAGAAAGTCTAATTCGGCCTTGACACCTGACGATGGGCTTGCATCAAAAAGGAGTCGGGTCCCAAGCTGAGCAAAATATCAAACAAGTCACAAGCAGATGCCCGCAGGCTGCGCTTTATCGCGAATGTAGCCATAAGATATGCGTATGTTCGGGTCAGGGGTCTTGGACGGTGGCTCTGAATCGACAAGTTTCCGTATCACCCAAGGAGTACGCCTATCGGGAGGTTTGACCCAAACGATCATAACGAGTTTTTCCGCGTGAGCCAGGAGAACTTGCCGAAGCAATGAATGAATTGTGTCCTGCATGCAAATGTACCCTGCACCCAGATCGAAAGGGGTTGGGAGACACACCCGGCTTTCTTCTGGGAATGGCGAACGCCCGCGCTCCGTGGTGGCCCATGGCTAGCAAGACCGAGGGTAGGAGAGTTAGAAAGGGGGGTTTCACATACATCTTCAGATCGACGGAAAGAATTTCGATTGACGATGGGGGAGAACGCGACGAGGGATCCTAAAAGCCGGAGTGTCCTTGTCGCTCGGAGCTCCGCTGTATAGAAATATGGCCGGTGAAAATCACCTACGTCTGGATAGCCTGTGAAGTTTGAGCCTCTAGGAGGGGAAACTAAGCATTGCCCGTTCTTTCGGGTTGTGCCACATTCCTTCCAGCAAAAATGGTCGAGCTTCAGAGTCCCCATTGGTTCCTCTCGCTGTTTCAAGAGGGCAGGGGAGAGTACGTGAAAAAGTGCTTCATGCCACTGATCCGAGAACGAACTTACTAGCACGAAAGTTCCCTCATCCTCGCCCCACAGAGGTCAATTGAATGCCAACTCGCGCTCATCGTGTACCGCATGCCGTGATATACCTATGATCTGTCTCCGCCAGGGTAGGTCAACCTGGAGGTTTATAGACCGAAAATAATTACCAACCAACTGTTGCCCCCTCGTCATTTCCGGATCTTGGCCATCTCTTTCTGTCACTACAGCCCAACGTCTTATCGCCAATATCTCCACTCGCAAGACCGCCTGCTACAAGTTTCCCGCAAGCTGTTGGTCGGGGGAACTTATGCCGCGCAAGCTCCCTCATCCCAAACTCTCCGAAGCCTTGAACCCCGGCATGCTGGCCGCGTACCATGAGGTCATAGCTGAGGTGTTACGATTCTCTATGAAGGTATGTCAAACCGAAGCGGACAGGCCAAAAATGACAAGTTACCGACGTCGCCCCTCGCATCAGCACATTGTCGCCCCTTGTCCAGTGAGTCCCTGGTCATCACCTCCCGACGGCCTCGCCACTGCGATATTTGAGCAACAAATGGTTCACCCTAAGTAGGGCGCGAAATGCCATACCAGTATTCCAGGATGGTTAGCTTGTCGTTTGAAACCATGTCTTTTGTTATTGAGTCGAGGTGGCTGTGCCATTCAACTTTTTCTTTGATTTGATCTCATGAGCGATGACAGACTTCAAACAGACTTAGCAGTTTGCATCTCATAACTCCAGCGCCGTCCATTCACAGGTCCAAACTGTGATCTGTCGTGTACCATTCCATTGTCGTCGCTATATGTGATAAGATATCCGCACGTCGAGGTACGTCAGTCTCGAATTCATTTGGAGAAGATTGCGAATACTGTACTAATACGACCAACTGTTCAGGCCCCTTGGGGTGTGACATGTTTTGACCATCTCTTCGTCGCTTCATTGTCCTGTGTGATGCGTGACGAAGAGTTTTTGCTCTTCGTCCACCACATATTTCTCAGACAGTTTGGCCCAGCAACCTGTTAATTTTTTGGCTGGAAGGTAAGCATGCATTCCTCAAGTATAACATGGTTCTAAATATGCCAAATGTGATGTTTAAAACAAGGCACCGCAGGTCCGGAAAAAAATGACTATTTTTAATTCAAAAAAAAAACTCTTCAAAACTTGGTGTGATGCGTGACATCACGCCTACTTCCCTTCCTTCGGTCGTATTAGTACAGTAACCTCAGGCTCCCACTTAGTCGGGGAATCATCTTCGCGTCCCCCTCATCTCGTTCCAATTCACTTCAACGTCTTTTGGCCACCACTTACTCATGCAACGTCGGCGTTATTGCAAATCCTTCTCGCAAGGCCGACCGGAAATCATCATTTCACGCACCTCATGGCCAAGGTTATGAGGAACCTATTCGACAGCGACAGTCCTCGCCCTCACATCCTTCCAATCCTCTAGTATATGATGTCCGTTGTGGGTAGGCCTTTTGGAAACGAACGTCCTGACGCATCGACTTAGAATTTACTAGCCGAACTTGAAACTGACATGTCGAACTCCGCAACATCTCGTCGTCCTTCCCTCACGCAGACTCCAAGTTATTTCTTGGTAATTTCTTGGCTTTAATGTTACAGTAATTCATGGCAAGTACAAGTCACTCACGATTATGAAATTTACATTTTCTATGTGCAGTAAATTCCTTCACCCTTATCCAACCCTTATCACACAAAACATCTAGCGTCTGCTATTTCTGGAAAGCGTCGAGCGCATTCTGCTTCTAAAAATAGTTTACGAACGTGTGAGGGCTTAAGCGCTTATGTAACACCTGCTCCTTTTGCACGACCACGGCGAACGCGATATGGTTGAGGAATGTCCCCCAGAGGTATGGTCAATCATCTTCTCCATGGCTTGCAGGGACGACGGAACCACCGCCATCGCCCTTTCCCAAGTCTCGCGTTCAATAAACACGTACTCCAGACCATATCGATATCAAAGCATCGCGCTCACGAATTGCGACCAAATCACCGCGTTCGAATCTACAATATCATCGGTTCCCCCCGAGCTTAGACGCATCAGGAACCTTTTTGTCCACTGTCCCGATCCGATGAAATACGTCTACACGGCGGACACGTATGCAGAGGCTGACACGGATGAGGAGTCATCGCAGAGCGAGTCGTCGCAGAATGAGTCGTTGCATAGAGAGTCGTCGCAGAACGAGTCGTCGCAGAGTGATTCGTCGCAGAATGAGTCGTCGCAGAATGATTCGTCGCAGAATGAGTCGTCGCAGAATGAGTTGTCGCAGAGCGGCTCACTGGCAAGAGACCCTACTTGGCAGGAGAGCTCTTCCGAGGCCTGGACGGACGCTGATCAAGGGGAAACAGACTCTGAATCAAATGAAAGCGACTCCTCCGTATCCGAGTCTGACGGTGACAGCTTCTACGAATTAACCGCTGAAGAGGAAGCGGAATTGGCGCAAGAGGCGGAGGATTTGGCCAGCATGCCAAATTCAACTCTACAAGT
>NW_001889885.1:33610-35718 GCF_000143565.1 Laccaria bicolor S238N-H82
GTACTCTCCCCAGGTCATCATCCTTTTATGTGACAGTGCTCATGCTTTGTTTTGCGTAGGTTAGCGCCGTAATCACCTTCGACACGATACACCAAGCCCTTATCACGCACACCGGCATGATCATTCCCCTGACACCGCTTTTTCCACTTTTAATATTATCCGTGCAGTTTACTCATATACCGTCTCGAACTGGGGGAATACGCATTTTCTTGAGCGCCTAGTCCGGTACGTGGCCTTTCTCATGTCTCCATCATCTGTGTACCGACCTAGGAATGCAGTACTTTGTTGGTTGAAATCATATTCACTGTGCGACTCCATTCCTCCGCTTTCTCCAGGATTGCTAACTAATCATTTGGGGGCAGGGATTGACGGCATTACTTGTGCAAAGGTGAGTCACTGAGAACCGTCTTTCCTGCCTTGCGAACAGGAGGTTGAATTATTATTTTTTCCCTAGTTTTTTGACAGCACGCATTTGGATATGTACGTCTCTCTCCCTGTACCCAATTCTCGTCGAATTTTGACCAGATTCGTAGTGAGTGATCGAAACATATGGCTAACGGGTGTCATCGTACGTTTGCCTGCATCACTGAGTTTGTGAATTCTCTGATGGCAACACAGGGTGTACTCGTCGTCGGAGAGTTTGGTCTGTCTTTATCCTTTCGTCTTCCTTGAGATTTTCTGAACCTGCTCTTGCTTCAGGAAGCATCCTAGGTTCATTTCAATTGTCCACCCTCTTTTATTCTGCTCACTCAAAAAACTCCACCAGCGTATACGATCATTTCGTGGGTGTCCCCTCCACCTATTCGAGACGTTGCCGTTTAACATAACAATATAGTTTACCATTGGAAACCTTCGCTGAACTCGCGCACCTGAAAGCAAGTCCCGTCCTCCACTTTCTCTACATTACCTTTTTTAAATTTATTGCATGAACCAGACGCTGTCAATCACGGTCAACGCGCTAGCAGCAGCAGGAGACATCCTCATTGCTGGTACATTATGCACACTTTTACATCTCTCACGTACTGGGATACATCGGTACCTTCGTCTTTCTTCTTTCAATTCTCAAAAGTGGGCTTACAGACTGTCATACGCAGGTCAGATACGATATATACTAAACTTGTGTGTGACACTGTTCCTTTTCTTTTTTGACTCTCGTTCATTTCGCCGGTTCTAGATTGTTTTCTCCTTAAACACAGGCCTCCTCACTAGGTAAGCTTCCACCATCAGACTTTCTAATGTGAGGCCAACCCGACACATAAAGCCTGTGCGCTGTAGCATCCCTCGTTTCCGTACGTTATTTCTCCCTTATTCGCCGTCTGGTAACATTCCATTGTTCAGATCCTTGCAGCTGGCAATACGTTCATTTACATCGCATTTTTCTTCTGCATGGGACGTCGTGAGTCCGATTTTCCCTTTCCTCTCTCGAAAACCCCACTCACACAAGAAAACTAGTTTATACAAACTCCCTCCTAGCGACACTCAACGCGCGAAAAAGGATTCGCGGATTGTCTGATGGGATTGATACTCTCAGTACAGGCGTGGGGTCTTTGAGATTCGCCAGACGGTCAACCGTGCTTGGAGCTCGTTCGTCTGGTCCGACAGGTTCTCAGCCAAATGCATCATACGCAACATCAACGTATCGGTTCATCGTAAGTTTTTCGTTTATTTTCGAGCGGGTATCTTGACGAAGGCTGGTATCATAAAGCGGGACATTGCGTCGGTTTCGATGAGGGAAGAAAATGCCTATCCTGACACAGTACGTTCTACTTCCTTTAGTATCTCATTCCGAACTAAAGGAATTTTTACCAACTCACGTAGGATCGGGGTAAGGAGGTAAATTTATTCGATCAACCTGTTTGTTGATATCTATGCTTGGCTGCGTGCGGAGGGGAATAGAATCCGGATCGGGATATGTATTTTACACAAGATGGCGTTAACGCTAGCTACGTATTGTCGTATATCTTTATACAGTGTAAGTTGGAAAAGGCGTTGCCAACAAGAACTGAACGTTCAAGCTACAACCCCCGATTTTCGTCCACATCCCATAAACTGTACCCCGAATTTTCGTCGAACCGAACAGCATACGTCTTATTATAGAAGGGAATCCA
>NW_001889885.1:37952-63637 GCF_000143565.1 Laccaria bicolor S238N-H82
GACAAAAATAGTATGGCAACATACCTTATCCGGATGATGTATCAAGCTCTCCCGCCTATAAGCTTTCTTGATCTCAATCTCCGTGCATTCCCTCGCCAGCCCCAAGATTTTGTAGTAATCCTTCGTCTTGCTCCTCTGCAGCGCCGCCTCTGCCTTCTTCAGATCAACCTTGAGTGCACGAATGTCAGCCTCGGTAGCACTGCCCTCTGTAGTGGCTTGTTGTATGGCGGATTTGAAATCGGCGACAGAGGCGTCATACTTCTCGAGGTGAAGGTTGATCCGCGCTCTGGTACGAAGCGCTTTGAAGGAGTTGGGTGAGATGGATAGCGATGCATCGGTATCAACCAGGGCCTCTTCATGTCTCTCCAGCTACATATACCCTCGTGAGTAGAGGGAAAGAGAGACGCGCAAGACTATCTCCTCACCTTCAAAAGAGTTGTAGCTCGATTTGACAGCAAGGTAGCGCGGATCTGGCCACCTTTGCCTTCCTCCTCCACTGAGCCGATGCGCTATAAAGCAATGTAAGCTTGCGAAGACGAAAGACGCAGTAGTCACCTACATCCAGAGTCTCCGAGTACAAATCGTAAGCCTCCTGCAGCTTGCCCTGCTTGAAAGCCACGTTCCCCTCCTCCTTCAGCCGCTCCACGTCTTTGACACGAGTGCGTAACTTCCGGGCCTGCTCATGGCCAGGGTCAAGACGGAGTGCGGATAACACGTGGTTCAGCGCTTGTGATAGCCTGCCAGTGAGGAACAGCACCAGTCCTCGAAGAGCCAGGACATCGGGTGAATTAGGGTTCAACCGCAGAGCGTCGCTGCAATCAATGATCAGCTCAAAGCTTATAAGGTTTGATTGAAGAGCATGAACGTACTTTGCAGCCATGTTCGCAGCGTCCCAACTCCCTCTCGACAACTCGAGCTCGACCCTCCAAATCCGCCACTCCGTCGGGACGTCACCACCCTCACCCTCAATAGACTGCAAACACTTGTCTAGTGCAAGTCGGGCCATCGCCCAGTCCTTCCTCTTCCTCGCGCTGCCAAAGTTCCGCACGTGCCCCTCAAGAGCAATGACCTTGTCCTTAAGTTGGACCGCCTGAGAATTTTGGGGCTCCAGGGCAAGCACCGTGCCAATTGTCGACAGTGCGGGGGTGGAAGATCCGAGAGCCAGTTGGCATCGTGCGAGTCGGAGGAGGGTTTTGGGCGAGGGTGCAGATGATTGTAGTGACGCCGCCATCTGGCAATCTTCTAATGCTAACCGAAAACGCTTCAGAGCCATGTTAGAGGCTGCTCGATTTGTGAGATATGAAGGTTCTAGAGGGTTCAATTCTGCAGCGATCATCAGCTTGAGAGTTTTGAAATTGATGCAGGAAGTACCGATAGCCTGAGTATAGAGCTCGACTGCTACAGTATATTTTGCGGCTTTGAAGGCAACGTTCCCTTGTTCCTTGACCTTTTCTGCACGTTTTACAGGATCCTCCTCTTCAGGTTCAGGTTCTGGTTTTGGTGAGGCCGTCACAGGACTAGGTGAGGGTGGGGGTTGGGGTGTGCTTGGCCCAGATTCGGCAGGGGCGGAGCTGCTGTGCTCAGAGCTGAGGTTTTGTCGACATCGTATTCTTCAGCTAAAACATACCTGCTGCCGTTGGGAACCACTGGGGTCGGCGTGGTCGCTGGGCGCTTTTTCGCAGCTCCTCCTTTCTTCTTGGCCATTGCTGTGAAGGTTCAAACGACCTCAATGGTTCGGGTATCAGAGTGTTACTGGGCTTGGAGAACGTCGCTGACGACGGCGACGATGGTGAAGACGGCGATGACAATGGTGGAAGAGAACAATTTTCGGCATAAATTAATTAGAACATTCTGGAAATTTCCGAATAATAAATAAATGTCCCGATGTCCATATTTTATTATGTATACATGAATAGTTTCTGCAGTTTTTATATATACTTTTCGTAAGTAACACATAGTCATAGAAGTTACGATGATCTCAATCAGTTGGGATTGGGAGGGAAGTTAAAGAACAACACGGCAGGCCCAGCAACTACCCCAACGTCTGTGAAACTCTGAACTTTGGTGGTCGTAAGTACAAGATACGTCTGCCCCGTAAGGCCTTTCGGGACCGTCACAGTGCCGCTACCTTTCCCCGTGCGGGTGAAAGTACCAAATACTTCAACGGGAGCCACGCCAGTAAGGAAGGCAGCAAACAAAGGAGTACTCTGAGAAGTGGTAATGTTGAAGGAAACGTGAATCGTTTGGCCCGTGGTCACATTTGTCTCTTGAACGACGAGTTGAGGGTTCGCCTTGAACGCGATAGGAGGGTTGCTGGAGGGGCAAGATCCTGGCACAATGAAGTTGGACGCCAGGGTAAACGCCTCGTTAAAGGTGAGAGCTCGCTGAACACATGTAAATTAGACTCAAAACTCGTGAAAAATGAAGAGGACCCACGTCAAATGCTCCGGGCCAGGGAGTAAGGGTGAGTTCAGTGGCGAGCCAGCTTGCATGGCGGGCTTCTATTGTCGAAATACTATCAGCGACGATCAAATAGTCTTTCTCCGAGATGAATTGCGCTGCTCCGATATAGGCAGATGTGCCTACGTATATGTTAGAAAACGTGCAACACGCACAACGTAGAGCAAACGTACCAACTCCCTCAATTGTCTTTGCAAGATTCGCAAATGACAATGCGTCGGTATAAGGGCTGGTAGAAACAAAAGGACGTAAGTCACACCAACAACCACAATGAACACAAAGGGACGAACAATGTGTAATTGCAAGGATGAACGACTGGGCTCTTGCCAATTAACCCTTGTATCGTAGCAGCATGCGTCTGCTCATGCTGGAGGATCTGCTGGACACGTCCACGATACACACTTGGCAAACCAGCATTGGTAAAGTCCTGTTGCGAGAACTTTGCCAAACCGCCGGTGTAGAAGTTGACCTCGATGAGCTCAAGATTCAGCGCAAAGACCAAGATGTCCGTGTCTAATATCACAACAGCCGCGTTAGCAGATTGAACCAACCGAACAAGCACAACATAACGTACCGGTGAACTTGGTGTCACGGGGAACAATGACAGAGGCGCTAGCCTGGAGTGCGGCCAACGCAGCGGTAAAAAGGATAGACTTCATGGTGAGACGACAAGGTGGATAGAAAAAGTCTGGGGAAAGTCTCCATTTCCTTGAATCATTTATAGGCCATGAAAGAAAGACCCGTGGTAGAACCCGAATTTAAGGAGTTCTTGCTAGAATCAGGGGAACTGGCAGGAGACAGTCATTCTGACTCGTAATTATGACGAAAGGTGGACAAATTTTGTCTTGGCGTGTCCCAGAAGGCGCTAGGAGTACATGTTCTAGGTTGAGAGTCCCTTTCTTCGTGGTAACAGCTGAAATGCGTTTTGACGGAACGCACACTGGGGTGCACGTGCCATTACTGTCATGTGACCCCTAACGGGTCAACAATGACTCATACTATGACCTACCAGCACCTCGGCGTACCCAGTCACTGATTGTCACATATTTTGGCTGGACAAGCGTGACTCTCGTTTTCCAAGTTGTCACGCAACATCACACTTGTCCAGCCAAAATTCGTGACGATCAGTGACCGCCGACTCGTAGGGTGCGCCGAGGTGCTGGTAGGGCATAGTAGCACCACAATGATCCATGCTATGCATTTGAAATTTTGAACAGACTTTGACAATGTACATGCGGCTGTGTGTGGAGATTTATTGGATAGAACGTTGAGCATGAGCTGAGATATAAGGGAGATAAGATGGTCACATTGTTGTTTTGCCAAGTTTGCCCATCAAAGCAAGTCTATCTAATTGACGACCATTTCTCTCCACAGTGCTAGCCTCTATTGACACAAATATTTTTGAGAGTTTACAGTGGAGGTATTGGTAACTCGCACACAAAATTTTAAATCAGATAAGGAGAATATGAGGTGTCTAAGAATATTTTACGGTTGGCTTATGGGTGCTGACCAATTCAGGGCAAACGGGTCAAGGCATTTTAACACTACCCAAAAGCATCCCTCCAGAATAAAACTTACAGATACAATATGTATATGTTTCCTCCTACTCACTCGCAAAATTTTATGTGCTCCCAATGAGAGGGAGGCGTGCAATCTGCAATTTAAGCTAAAGTGACCCGGCAATGGTCACATGACAGTATATTTAATCACGTGATATGAATGGTCCTTGCGAAAATTTTCTGTAAGGTTTCCCACAAAATCAACATCTCAAAAGTGACTTCCGTAGTCATATGAGTCTGTACATCAGGAACTCTGCCTACATTGGGTATATGCCAATCACATATCGGTTAGGTACCTCCAAACTTCCTGATGATTCGACAGACGCAGCATCACCTGTACCAAGTTCAATGGACACAGCATCACCTTCACCATTAATCCTCGCCACCCAATCTCCCAGCCAATCCTCGTATTCTTCGGAGTATGGTTCCACTACAAATTCAGCATACTTCCCGACACCCTCTTCGTAATCTCCTCCAAATAGCTTCCTTTTAATTCTACGCGATGTCATATCCTCTGCCAACCCCGTGTGAATTACGATTTTTCGTAGCGTTTCCGGAAAGAATGGCTTAATTTTCCTGAGGCTGCGAGAAACATGAGCAGCTTGTTCGAGTTTTGGAAGGAATTTACGCACTGAAAAATGAATTCGCTTGTATGGAGGCACTCCAACGATGGTGCCATCTCCGTTAAGAGGCACGCAGATGGCTCGAGAAAGCCTTCGATTTGAAATCTCCTGAGCGATGGAAAAACGGTGGGAAGACCTGGGAACAACAAAGTTGGGCGGTTGGAGTGATAAGGACGCATTCTGAATAAGGAAAGATCTCGAAGAACTGGCAACTCCGGAATGATTACTTCGAGGGGGCAATGCTGATACATTATGAAATGTACGGTGAGAGTTTCGAGAGTCGGTGCCACAGTTTTTAGTATAAGACGAAAAGCGTCAAGGATGGCATATTGGTGGTTTTCAAAATCCGAGAGGAATTCCTTTAGGCAGTCGGGTGTACTTCCAATTTTCCAGTCGGGTGGGCTTCCAACTTTCTCTGACTGTATCTCCTCTATTTCTTCCGCCAATTCTGCTTGCTCTTCAGCGGTCAGCCCGTCGAAACTGTCTTCCGAATCAGACGGATGCGATTGCTCCGAGTCAGACGCATGCGAATGCTCCTCGTCTGAGTCTAGTACATAATCAACGTCTCGAGCTTCCCAAAGTTCTTTGGAAGCGCTCGCCCTCCCAGAAAGACCCTCTTCGGGAAGGGCGGGGTCAGCACTTTGAGACCCGTCACTCTTGGTATCCAAATCTTCATCCGAGTCATAGATGTCCGACGTGTAGACTTTCGGGAGAGGATTGTGAACGAAGAGGTTTTTGACGCGTCTGAGCTCAGGAGGGAGGGACGATATCACGGATCCGAACGCGATGATTTGCTCGCAACGCGTTAGAGCGACGCTTTGGTATCGATAAGGTTTCGAGTATGCGTTGATCCACCGCGAGACTTGGGAAAGGGCGAGAGCGGTGCTTCCGTCATCTCTGCAGGCGAGGGAAAAGATGATTTCCCATATTTCTGGAGGACATTCCTCAGCTGACATGTTGGTTCAAGTTGAGGAAAAGGATAAAACTATTCAGAAACCCCCTTTCTGCGAAAAATAGTACCGCTTATATAGAAACCCCCTTTCTGCGAAAAATAGTACCGCTTATATAGAAACCCCCTTTCTGATAGGACAAAGAATGTCGGCATAAAATGCCGGAAATTGATCATGTGATATGTTCTGTTGATCAAAGAACGCGATACGACTTGGAGACTCGACACGCAACTCTTGTGTGTCTTATGGGGTGTGGCAGCACAGCAGCGACCATTTGTGGAGCAGTTGCTGTCGCATGTCCCTTAACACTGTCGACTACGGCGTCTACCTGGCTGTGAAGACATGCGCTATTTAACAATTATGGTGATGTTGACGGGCCAACTAGAGGTGTGTACAGTAGATCATAACTCTTAATCACTATCTAAATATTCTTCAAGCTTGGGCAGGACCTTTTCATATGGCCAGTCTTATCACAAATGCCGCATTTTCGCGTTTGTGCTGCCTTCGGTTGTGCCCTTGCCCCTCCTCCTTGCGGACGTCCTTCGGTAGCACCTGTTATTCTCCGTTCACGTGGCCTGCCCTTTGGATTGAGGATTGGCGGCTAATGGAAGTCGTCGTTTTCAGCCTCGCGTCGACGCGAGGCGCTGTATTTTATGTCGGTAAGCGCATTCAATCTCATAGAAATACTACAAATACTGGGAGAGGTGGTTAGAAATGCTTGAAAGTCACTTGAATAATGTCTCATCATGGGAGTTATTGATACCACAGAACTAAGATGAGTGAGCGCGATGTCCTCGAGGCGAGGTTTGGGCGAAGAGCTACGCGCGGTCACATGTCCTTGTTTGGGCAAGGCACGCAAATTCGCATTATGATGGGCAAACAAAAAATCATGGGGTTTCTCGCTTAACACAGAGAAACCCCTGATTTCTCGCAGAAAGGGGGTTTCTGAATAGTTTTATCCGAGGAAAAGGTCACCGGTGGATCAAAAAGTGATCACACGCGGTCACGTTTCTTATTACAAATGAATTGCTCCCGTTATGAGTCCACATCGCCTTCAACTTCCCCTCCTTGAATTTCTTTCAACGTCGCATTACACACCTCGACCCAAGCCTTCCCGATTTTATCAAAGTCTTCGAGCTAATTAAAACACAACGATTCAGAACACCGGACGTACTATATAAGAACGGACTCACCTCATGCCACACCTGAACACAACACCGAGTCCACCACGCCTCGTTATGATAATAATGAACTGAATACATCTTCTGTTCCCTTAGCATTTTGTTCGTGAATTTGGAGTTGACAGCGTGGATACATTTAACGGAGCCGGGAAAGGGGAGTTCGACGTTCGCCTGGACGTTTAACAGCCTTATGAGCTGGGCTGGGGCGGAGGAGTAGTGGAACACACCATGTTAAGCGTGAATTTCCCATCTGAATCCATTACCCGCGTCCCGAACAGTTCAGCCAGCCGTTTACCACCCTTTATAGCTAGGTCATGACAATATGCGTTTATCTTCTCTTCTCCGCCGAGCCAAGCACGGAATTCGAGGGCTGTCACACACAAATTGTTTGTCGTATATTGATGAGAGATGGAGATTATTCCACGCACCAGGAACCACGCTGAGATATGATGTGAAATCGATGGTTCCGTTCCCTAACACTCACATCAGGCAATGCAAAGAAACGTGGAATAACGGACGGACATTCGAACTGATCGACAAATGTCGAGCTGGTCCGCTCGTCAGGAGACTTGTAAGCATGCGAAGTGGGTATAGACGTCTTAATAATATGTTGATTCCTGAAGCTCCTCAGTAACGCAAAGCAAATAAATACCGACGTAGAAGATCGTACCTCTCCGGAACATATAAAACAGCACACGGGCGTTTCGCATACAGCCATTTATGACAGTTCTAAAGCAATCGTCAGACTCACCGTATACCCAAAAGAAAGTTTGAACTCACAGAGAACCAAAAATCTGGCTGCGCCTCCTCAAGATTGATCCCTACTTCCTGGCCGATCGAATGTGCCGCGTCAACGACGCTCCAAACCCCTTCTTCTCTACAAATCGCCACAATCTCCTTCCACGGAAGGTACATCCCCGGAACCGATACAATAGAGTCAATGATTGCGACGCGTTTATTATTCTTCCCCACAGGGTGCGCTTTGAGGTGTGCGTGGAAGGAGGTGAGAATGTCAGAGTGGGTGGTTGGAAATTTGAGCACAAAAGTCGCAGTTTTCGGGTGTGGACCGACGTCGGATATCGATTCCACTGTACTGAAAACTGAGCCGTACGTAGTGCTGACTGAGTCTCTTATTTGAAAAGGATTTTGGCGAAAGAAACGTAAAAGGGCTTACAAGGAATGAGAACATCATCCTTCTCCCATTCGAAGTTCCTCAACACGGTATTCGCACCCATCGAGGCATTATTGAGTAGTACAACTTCGTCCATCTTCGCTCCAATTAGGTTTGCTAGTTTCTCTCGCACTGCGATGAGATCATCTTGGTATGTGAGGCGGTGGAATAGATCCGGGTTTCTCTCAATGCGCGCGGTTGTTTCCTGAATAAATTGTAGAACTGGATTGGGGGTACTGCCGTACGAACCTGGAAAAATCTCATCAAGTATTCTGTAGTAGACTCAAGAAATCGTACCATGATTGAAGTTGAGGTATTGTGGATCGAAAGCAAAATACTCTAGCATTCCGTGCCCAAAAGGAGGCACTGGCTGTTTGTAGAACTTTTCACACTGAATCTTCGTGAATTCCATAGTTTCGTTGTGCTGGGTGGTTGGTGGGGGGCAACTTCGCAAATTTGATCCGGTCGGACTCCCGAGTCAGCCGTCATGACATGAACACGTGACAGAACACGTCCATGATAGCCTTTTTAGGAAGTCCACAATCCGGTTTGGGCAGGCCATAAATCCCAGTGAAAATCGACCCTAAAAAATGGCCAAATGGATCGGTGGAGCCCGATCTGAACAGGGGAGATGGCCGGAAATTGGCAAATATATCGATTTGATCCGGAGGAACCCGATCTGCACAGGGTCGATTTTCACTGGGCATAAATCCTCGGAAACGTATGGTGTGATAGAAGATGCTCTGGTCTAATAATAAAATTTGAATATGAAAAATACAAGTTTGGCAGGGATGCCATCATGCAGCTGCGGCTAATATTTTGCAAAATCTATGCAAAAGAGTCTTTGTCATTATTTTGCGGCGGATAATTAGGTATGTGTGTAAAGCCTCTATCAATAAGCGCAATAAGCCTTGATTGAAAAAGAATGTCTTCGGGAGGTACCACTGTTTGGGCCTGCAAGGAACATTTTTCATATTCAAATTTTATTAATGATAGACCAGAGCATCTTCTATCACACAACATATGTTTCCGAGGATTTATGGCCTGCCCAAGCCGAATTGTGGTTTGAGTACATACACGTGACTGTGGATTCTGGAAGGCGTGGTTGGTAGGGCGATAATAATTTACACATGCCATCAACATGCCTAGAGCAACTTCATATACTTAAAGCAACCCCCCGAATAACGACTATCCGAATCACTTTCCATCGGCTTGTCGATTCTTAAGACCATGAGGTTCCTTATATTGTAAGCGAAAAATCATCTGGATCGCCCTTTTGATACCAATCCATGTAGGAGCGCCACGATAATATGCAAATTGGCGGTTCTCTCATTCGTGCAAACTATTGTCTGTTGCGCTGCAGCGTCGTCGCCTTACGTCCTCTCCGACCTCGAGCTAAGCGACGTGGCGCTGATTCAACCACCTGTAAACGAGTGCTTTCATCCTCCTCGCGACCAGTGCACCTTTTACGCAGATTGCCTCGAGGCGAGGTACTACTGTGGTTCGTCCGGCTACCCAATGGGTTACGGAACCAAATTCTGCAATAAATTCAGCTCTTCTCGAGACGAGTTCTCGGAGGGAGGACAGAAATGGATGTTGGACACCATGGAATGCTTGCAGGGGGCATTGGTGCCTGAGGCTACAGGGGCCGTCAATACGACATGTCAGAAACTTGAAGACAAGGCATTCGCATCGCACCCGAGGTGTTATCTGTCCAGTGGGTTGTGTAAGCTTCCTGTGTCTGACTGGTTGGAGATCGTGAAGGTTGTTCAGTTGAAAACACTCTTTCAGAATTGGGATGCGTTCAAGGGGACTGTGGAAGCAGCTGAGGGGTGTCTAGAGTTCTACGCGTTCCTATTGCATATTGGAGGACTCTAAGTTGTTACGTCATTCTGGCTCCTAGCTAGCGAATTCTTTGTAACATATCACATCTATACAGTGTTGGGTCTCCAAGCAAGTTATTCCAATTGTTGATCATTATTTAGGTGGTGGTTTTCGATATGTCAAGTTTATACCTTCATGAGCTACTGAGAATTTATGTTGTTCGAGTCGTCAATAAAAGGTTTTTCGAGATCTTATTCTTGTTTTATTTGGATATATGCTTCCTGGTGAAAGAGGTACCTGTTTGTGTGTATTTACGCGATATATATGTTGAACATCTCTCACGTGCCTTAAAATATTGATCACTTTTTGGACCCAGCGCACTGCTTCTTCCTCCGCTGGAAGCCACAGTCTGCGTATATCTTTGTGGAAGATTCTTTAAGCCCTAACGCTGCCGAGGGATGAGCGGTGCATGGCACCTTCGGCGCTCAAGGTTCTTTCCTTCAACACAAACAACTCCCATGCCAAGAGGAAAAGGTTCTACCTTCTAAGGCAGCTCGAGGCCAAAAGCCTTCTCCCTCTACCGGCTCACCGGTGACGTAATGCCAGACTTTGGAGCAGGACGAGATTACCCGCTGCACCAAACCTGCTACTGATGGGCACCCGGATCCGAGCGCTGTAAAGAACACCAATCGCAATATCGAAAACTTTCCACCAAGTACAAGGCACGGTGGATGCACGAGTACCTCCAAGCCATCCGAGTCGAAAATATGGGCCGGGAAATTCATAGAAAGAGATTCTTTTTGAAAAGTGAGTGAAAATCAGTGGAGTATCCTGAAGCGACTGAATCCCAAGCACATAGTAATTGATGATGGGCATAGGATTCGAATGAAAGTGCCTGAAAAACATCGGAGCCCTCGACGCCCTTCAGGGGAGGGCCTTCACCCTGCGCGCTGCAGATGATGCTGCTAAGGAACTTTGAATCGATGAATTCCGGAGCAGTGATGTACTAGGTGATTAACATAAGGATCTCCTGTCCACAGCGAACATCATAAACCGCGCGCAGGTTTTCCCAAGGTCCACCGTGCGAGACGTTTAACCCGCCGTGGCGACGAAGCCCGCGCCTAGAGCAGAAAAGAAGATGAAGGCGCTGGTCTGCTAGCGACAGATTTGATCGGGATTGAGCTACGACGGTAATCATAGGCTTTTCTCCGACAAGCACCTTTACTATCATCCATCTATAGCCGCTCCTTTTTGCATTTGAACCTTTATGAATCCGGGAGCTACAACTGCTTCCCATAAATTTGATCCAACGATCCGGCGCTGGGGGGCGAATCTCAAGAATAAATTACCATGCCGCACAGCAATACGCTCGCCGGATAGTTTTTCACGAACCGGTGCATCTTTGAAGGCTCTTGACAAGGTTTCCTTTGACGCCCTTATGTTAGACGAAGACTTTTCGTATGAAGACGCCGCAAGATTCGCGTTGGTGTTCATGAAGAGACTGGAAATTGGAATGCTGTTGTGAAAAGATTCAGCTTTCGAAGCGATCGAGATGGAGTCGCGAGGTTGAAACCTTTGGGGATTCTGGGGGAGCCTTACCGCAAATGCGACAACGCCCATGGATGGTTACCTGACTAGCCTTGATCGGCCTAACTGTTCGGGATGGTTTTTCCACTTCAAGAAAATGCCTGTCAAGTATTTTGTTATCTTGGATACGTCACCTGGGCGGGAAGTGACCCTTCTTGCTCGTGAAGTGGCTTGGGCCGCGCTCCGAGCCCAAGGTTTGGGAGGGGGTAATACGAACCACGGAAATAGGCGAAGCATCGGACATTCTCTTCCATAAATGCGCAGAGCAGCGTCTCGCGTGGATACCAAAAGAACTCGGTGGCTGATATGCAACGAAATGGCAGAAAGCTAAATCGTAGCGGATATTCTCAAGTGGTGTTCAAAACGCGCAAGTCTCCCGAGGAACAACCTCTGGGTCATTGGTAATTCATATTAGTTCTCTTCAAATTCTCTTTGTATGATACTCGCTGTTTGGTACCATCCCTGAATTAATGACACCGTTGTGTTCATGGAGGGTTGTGCCGCAACATGAAACGCAATCTCTTTTCCTTCACAGTGGGTTATAGCCGAGACCGCGTTCGACGACTGAAAAGGTGCGGAAGATACGATAACAGTTTTGTTTCCTTAGTAGGCAAGCATCGGACGAGGCGCTGCGGATTTTATTTAAAAATGGAGGGACTTCAAATCTATTTCCAAATTCAGTACCTCTCATTCTAAGTAATATCAATACATTTTACAACTATAAAATCCGCATATCGTCTAAATACCACAAACCCAAATCAGGTAGAATGAAAGTCCGGACGCCTTCTCAGCGAGGGTCAGCCTAGGCGAAGGACGAAGCCGTAAGTCTTTCAAGTTAGGAAAGAGAAAGACGATTGACCTGAACGTGACCAGACTACTCGAGTCGCCGCCGCCCGATGAATCATCAAGCGTCCAAGTTCTAACTTGTCTCACTCAGAAATTCATTCAAAGTGCATTGAATCGATCCATGAGTCCGCTGATCAGCGCTGCTGCATATTCCGCGCATGTTAGAAAAGAAAATGGCGGAGTTGTCACGAATCACGTACTTGAAAAAGGGCAACTCGCAGAGAGAGTAGACACCACAGTGAGTGCTTGGCGCACTAAATTTGACAACGCAGTTTCCCTTCCGATGGAGACTTGGCTTGCCCAGCCTCTTTGAGCGCGTTGAGATTTCAAATTCTCGATCTCATCCATTACTAAATGGGCAACAATAGCCCAAATCTCCTACATTTTCGTGAGCTTGTTAAAACGGACAGAACGGCGGTCTAACATGCTTACATGAATGACTGGTGTGAGGTGCAAGAGATGATCGGGGTCTACGGTTACGACAAGTTCCATTATATTCTTCGCAGAATCTAATTTCTTCGCCTTCGAATTTGCGCTCTGTTCAGCAAGAATACCATGTAGCTTAATAGTGCACATATGGATGATACTGTAACAGATAAGTATCCATTTCGCTTCCTCTCGGTCGGTTATCCCGGGAATTTGGGTTAGGTTCGGGAGCGAGGCTTTGATAATATCAAGTATCGTGTCGAGAGAGGAAAATTGTGCTGAGAAAGCAGAGAATTGAGAATACGAAGTCCCTGTAGATATTGTTAGACCCGTATAGTATTATTTTTGAAAGATGCTAACCAGGAGTCCATGCCCGCGCAAGCGATTCGACTCTGTCCCACAGGCAAGAAGCCTTGGCGTGCATCGCGAGGCGCGAAGAGCCCGAATCCGAAGTAGGTTGACCACTGAAGAATTTAATGAGCGTTCTGTCTGTGCTGATATGCCCAGGGAATCGCCCCTATACGAAAGTCAGTCTTCTTTTCAAAGCGAGAAGTTGTAGGTTATCAAACACACCAATTCATAATCATCCATGCCGAGAGGCCATGGTGTATCGAGCGCAGCATCGGGTTTGTCAGGTGGGAATGCCATATTCGGCGTTTCGCCAAGCGTAGAAGATAAGCAGTGATCTAGGATGAACACGCTCCAAAACCCCCGAATACGTTCTCCTTCTTCAACGGGATCGGAGGGGGACGGCAGTGGACTCCGATAGTACCCTCGTGCCACATTTCTTGAACGAATCTTATGCAGACCAGCTCCGAGTGTGATAGATACTGCAGCCGTGGTATGATATTTGGCCTCAGTCTGTCGATTATTCATGAAGGAGTAGTAAGCAAGAAGTACTTCGGCCTGAATTCCATGAATAATCTCACTCGGGTGACTTCCCGAGGAAATAGTGGTGGCTTCTCGAGTAGCCTCGGTGAGATAGTATTGCTCCTGAGATTGCAAGCTCGCATCTCCCAGAAAAAACAAGCCCAGCAGATAAGCCGAGTAGATGAGAGCAGGAGAAGGTCGGGACGGGTGGCCAGCTGGTAACGAGAGGAGGATTGATGCCCGAAATCGAGCAACGTGCAAGAAGAATCCAAAGCCAGAACAGTGTGCGAGGAACGCTTCTATGCTAAGATAAAATAAAACTCCGATCTCCTTGAAGAGACGCAATTTCACTCACAGTCGTTCAACAACGTCGGGTGGTGGAGAATTTGTCGCAGGTCTGCTCGAGTATGGATTGTAAAGAATAACGGGTCTACTCGAAGACGCCACAGGATTCATTCGACGATTGATTCGTTCCTCGAGGTGACTGATCTGGTCTTCCAGAATTTCAGTCTGCGTGCGAGTGTTGTCCACCCCATATTCACAATCTTTGGATATGTAGAAGTTTTCACAAGGGCCGCACACAGGCCGCACCCCATCACATTTCTAAGTAATATTTCAGCGCTCTCGTCGGAAAAATCTGATGAGGATGACATACGACTTTTCGCCTGCGGCAGGATATACAAGCACTCCCACGAGCTATAGGACGAGAAATCGATTGAGCGCTCTGATTCATGGTTTGCTGGTGTTCAAGAAAGAAGGTTATGGTCGATTAACTTGCCTTCAGTCAATTTATACTCCACAGCTACTCTAATGACAAATCCAATGGCGACTCACTCGATTCACGTAAACCGACTTTTGCTGCGGGGATTTTATGTCTTTTTGACGGTACTACAGCCATTTGAATTGCTGACTTCCGATGTATTGGTAAGAAGTCAACGAAAGGTTACGCGTCAAGATATGTGGCTGTGCATCCGGTTATGAGATTTAATTACCCCATCCAGGGAGATGAGGTGTTGACGCGTTGTGCTTGTAAAATCCTGAGAGAAACATTAGAAATATGGCTCAGAGAAGTACGACGACTTCACTGAAGGATGCCAGAACTTTCTTGACTAATTACTTCGTCCGCAGGTCTTTCCGCAGCCAGCTTGTCGAAAAGTGAGTTGCTATTGCAATTGCTTGACGCGTCACCCTCCTTAGATAGTCAAGACAAAGATCAAAGCAAGATCAAAGGTGAACGCGCCTGCATAAAGGTTCACTTTGGTAGCAGTGGCTAGTCGCGTTTACTCCATACAAGTGCAATCCAAAACACGGACATCACAAAGGGCACCCGAAAGACAAAGACAAGACAAAGAGAAAAGTCGTCGACGTCGTAGCAGACGTTCATTCCTTTGCTCAAAGCCATCTCTGTAACCTAGGACCCTATTCATCTCTGGTAAATCCGGGCCGGCAATTGACCGACGAGGGAGGAGAGCAAAGAAAGTCATGTCATCAAGCGGACCAGAGGCGCGTTGTATTTCCCAATCGATTGCCTTTCGAGGCATGTACTTAAACTTAAGGGTTGTCCGTGGTCGCTCGCCCACGTGCTTCGGACACTCCTCACTCCGACTCAACTCCGACTCCCCGACAATCTCCGCTTCCCATCATGAACGATCGCGACAGCTCATCACAGACGGTCAAGATATGTTGCCGTGGCACGAGGATGGTGGGTTAGATGACGTGGATTCCCAACCAAAGTGTGTCATACAGTCATAGACCGGTGACTAAGTCCTCGACATATCTTCTCAAGAGGCTTAGAGGGATTCTTAGGAGGGAAGTCTACTCTCCAAAGATACATATCTCGTGAAATGATAACAGGCTGTCACTATTCCTGCGCCTTCTATGGCAAGCTTCCACCGATACCCAGCCCTCACGACAACTACACTCATAAGGCATCGTTACAGTTCCTCCTGGCTGAGATCCCACAATTCTCCTCGTCTACGCCAGGACCTCTGTCACACACACAGATACTCTTTTGCTCGTCCTTATGAAGTTCCCACTCCTCCTGGGCTTCGTAACACCTGACTGCGGCGACCTCTTGACTCGCACTGGCTATCCTATACAGTACAGCCGTCGCTGGTTCCCTCGCCAACTTCCACCCCTTTGGGCGGATCTTCCGTTCCGAGGAAAAGTGTATCAATCATTTTATTACTCTGGACACATTTCGGGGCGGAGGACACTAGTAGTGGCGCTCCGCTTTGATCGTGCGAACCATGAAACATAAATCACCTTCCAGTGTCTGTTTTTCCTTGAACGCGGCGACCTACAGTGTTTTGCATGTGAGATTAGAATTCAAATCTCACGAAAACTTGTTTGTTCTTGTGGTCTGTGACTGATGGGGAGTCAAGGTGACCTTGAAGTCACTTCGATTCGACGGCAACACTAGAATCAACATTCAATCATCGACGTAAATGCAGGTTCCAACCAAGTTCCAAGGGAGGGGACTCCTCCACTTGAAGAAATAAGGATCTAGTCAGAAGACTAGATCCTTTATCGGCTACCCGTGACCTTCACTAAGAGCGCTCTGGCAGAGGAAGTTCAACGTTCAACGCTGTGACACCGAGGCACACACATTACAACTAATACAAGAACAAACAAGTTTTCGTGAGATTTGGATTCCAATCTCACATGCAAAACACTGTAAGTTACAGTATCTAGAAAGTTCATACATTGACGTCGAGAACCTGGTTGCTCTTTCTTTTCCGAAGTACTCCGTCTCTCGCCGATATCCCGCCTCTCGGTGTATTGCCAATGACTCCTCCAAACTTGTGCTTCGATGGAAAAGAGAACCCTGTGTGGTGAGCATTCTTATCCTTGGCCATTCCAGAACTGCTCCGCCACAGGCGTTTCTTTGAATTTGTGGCGTCTCCTTTTGTATATTCTGACTTGACGCCAACTCAAGCTTTTCCCCTCAATCTAGAAGAAAGTGGAGCCTACTTATCGTTCGGAGGGATCTTCTTCTGGAGCTAGCATACTTCTGGTCGTTCTCTACTGTCCCATCTCAACTCGTCGACACGTTACCTTCTCAGCACTTATGTATAGCAGTCCTGAACCTGTACGTCAGCCGCATCCATTTGTTTTGCGAACGGATTGAAACATCTGCTCGTAGAAATTTGTCTGTGTGAATTCTTCGACGCTTCTTTCCGTCAACTCAATACGATTTCACTTGATTACCGGGAGTTTCTGCGGCACGACCTGAACGCGACGCTTGATCCTCATGCCTTCAAGGCTTCCCGTGAACCTCCGTCAGTCAATCCTCGTTATCTCGATTGCGTAGTTGGAATTTAACCAATGTTGGCCTTACCCTCAGATCCGAGAGATACCCTCAATCCAGCCACGGAATTTTACCCCAGAGCTCACATACAATAATTAACAGACTTTAACGGCAAAATAGCATTCCAAGGTGAAAAGCCAATGTGTCGATGCACTTATTGCGAAAAAAAGATCATAACACGGCATCCCAGAGGATTGAGTAGGCCTCAAAGACGGACCTCGAATCAACAACGTCGAGTTGAACTTTCATTTGATATGGCTTTCCTCGTCTTTTTGTGTTGTACTAGCTCCTTCGCTGCTTGAGGCTTCCTCGGATACGGATGACAGGGGCGCCGTAGTCCTTTGCTGAGCGAAATTGAGGCTGAACGTTTGACTTGGTTCAGCTAGTCGACGCCGGGCACGTTTCCGGCCATTTAGAACGCTAAGGAGCACATTGGAATACCTGTTCGAGTCAGCATCTCTTGAAAGACATTCACAGCGCAGGGACAACTTACAACCCCCCCAGTATGTACATTCTAGAAAATTAGACGTCAATAGCGTTCACACTAAGTTTATCGCTCGACTCACATGCCAAGTTGTTGGAGTGAACTTGGCGGAGACCTTAAATAGAAAATTAGTTGAACAAGAGTCGTTATCAGGGTGACGGCGCCAGTCTCCAAAGTTACGATGATGAGACGATCCATAAGACGCTTCGTTGACTTAAATGAGGATTCTAGTTTCGCCTGTACGAGCTAGAGAAAAAGAGAAGATTTGAACCAGTTTGAATTACACAGAAGAAGAATGGGAGTACCAGAAATATCATGGTCGCAACGATGATGGAGTCACAGATCAAGGTCCCCCATAACCAAAGCTTTTGAGGGGAAGGTTGGGTGCGTTGAGCTTTTCGGGGATACAGCAAAAGAGAACGTACCTCAGCCGAAAGGTTTAAAGTACGCGGTTTGGATTGAGCGCACTATTATCAAAGTTATGAGAATCCGTAGACAAAATTTCCAGTGGAGTTATGGACCACGTACAGCTACTCCACGGGCAATCGCAGCCGCTAATTGCATAAATGCGACCTAGGAAAGGTTCAACGCATGTAAAACAAACCAGGAACGCCGCTAACCAAACAGATTGCGCTTGAAATGATTCGATAGATTTTGGACTCTCTTTTCAGGGTCCATATTCGCCTATTACGATGTTGGAGGTCATGCACGAAAACGAGGTTTGAGCAAGGTTTGAGGAGGACTCACCAGGCAAAAAAAATCTGAACAATGCAGGATTCTATTGATCGCGAGGTCAGTACGTCGAAGGATCGATTGAGTGGAAGACTCGCCTATCCCAGTGAGCGGCACGGTAAGGAAAGGAAATACGGAAGTGCCAATGAAAATAGTTGGGTTTCCCCATGCTACTACCAAGCTCTGCCAAGCACCCGAAGTCACCGCCATCGACCGCACCTGATCAACGGCGAGGCATACCCACACTAATATTTGGTACATGAAGGCTGGAGAACGAAAATCGCGATGATGCTCACCCGCTACTTTGATGAATTTCGGGTCCCCATCCAAGTTATCGGTGTAGAAGAAATCGTCTGAAAATCCGCAAGAGATGATGCTGTAGTGGTGTTAGGAAATAGAGTAAAGTAAACCCACAGCATTGCACCAATAATGACCCCGACAAAAACCAAGTGATGATGGTACCGATAAGCTGGACGCAACTGTAAGCTTCTGCGTTCGAAATTTCATTCCCAATGACGAACGAGAGGTGCGGTACTAGTGTATCGACATAAAGGCATGCGCACGATTCCATCATGAGCACTTACTCAGATATGGCTATCCCAGTGGCGGCCATCTTCAAGTTTCTGGTGGCGGCGCTGGTCTTGAGACTGCTGAGAGTGGGGGGATCTTACTTGAGTGGATGTAAATTTCAACGATTTTAACTTCAGGGCTGATACATATGTGTCTTGATGCGTTCTTCAACATCGGAAGTCATGAGGTCAACCCAATTCATTCAAAACCAATCATCGCAAATTTCGGCTGGATACCGGTGTTTGTGGGTAAATAAAAAAATAAAAAATAAATAAAAGAAGGGAGAGAGGAGAGAGAGAGAGATCACTGATTTATGGCAACTCTGTGCTAAATTGATCCTCAAAAACCTCAAGGGGCACGAAATCAATGTTGGGCGTATCCTCGAGCTTGTTGATCAGGCAGGAGGACCCTTAAAATAATAAATTCAGATTCTCGCTTAGATGGTTCGGGCCCTGCAAATTCGGTTCGTTTACCTTCAATACATTCAGATACTCGCTTAGATGCGTATATTTGATGTGGCCTGACAGGGCCTGACACGATGGCAACGAGGAAGATAAGATCATATTAAATAACTACAAGACGTGCCTTAGTCGTCGCGCAAGTGGCACAACTCATTCGGTCGCTTCGAATTCCTCCCTCGACATTGTACCAAACCACAATCACGACACGGATTACGGCAATTCAGGACCTTCTGGCTGCCAGGACACTCAGGTCGTGCACACTTTGCACAAGTTCGACGCTTCCTTGGCTTTTTTGCTGCGGGCTCTTGCATTGCCAACGACGCTGCGACACGTTTTTGAGCCACCGAAGAGGCAACACTTGTGGCCGACATCGGATTTCGAGGTGGCAATGCCATATTTTGAGATGCTGAGGCAATAGTGGGTTGTTGATAGCTGGGAGAGTTGGAGGATGGTCGTGATGCAGTAGACTGGTGGGCCAAGTGCATGTGTGGACTCAGAGGGCGCGAGGCTATGTGATATGATGGCTGGAATTCCCGAAAGTTTGAGACTGAGGATGGAGCGGCATGTGATGATGTTGAAGGGATGGGACTACTGCTGGATACTCGGCTGATAGTGAGGTTTCCGTTTGACGATGACGGTTGGTCCAGAAGGGGCATATCCCATCCGCTGAGAAACCCCTTTTCTGCTGCATGTGGCTTGGATGTTTGGCATGGTACTGCGGGGGCAGCGGCTGATCGTCGGCTATCGTGAATAGCGTTTGCGAGTGGTTTCCGAACATTGAAGGAGATGGAGAGAGCTTCCTTGGTGTCGGAGTTCTTCAGCCACTGTGAGTGGTAGACTTTCAGTTGGTCATTGAGCTAATTGGAGTAAAGTAAGATACAGAGAACAACTTTAAATGGAAGAAAAATGTGCACCTTGTACCATACATCGTCAGTTCTATCAGCCCATGCATTCCACACCCTTGTAGCTTGGTTCCAGTTTGGGAGGGAGCCATCCGGCGGGTTGAAATGTCGGTCGTTCTCCATCAGGGTTCGGAAAAGCCCCTTCTCTGATGATGTGTGGACTGGGAGGATGGCTTTGTGTGTACCTTGCATTTCTGCAAGGAATTTGTGCTTTGGTGGCTTTTGGGTGGAATCAGCGATGTCGACAAATGGGGCCATTCCGCTTGAATCCCGAACATCACCTGGGATCGGTAATATGCCCAGTTTTTCATTGGTAGCCATGTAGAGATTGCCGTTCACCCATCCTGTGATCGGAATGACATTGATGAGGACTTCTTCAAGATATACACGTAGTTCTTGAAGGCGGTTGGTGATCCAAATTGATGTGTGGCCTTTGTATGATTGGCCAGTAGAATTTTTAATTCCGACCTTCACAATTTCAGCAATTATAATCAGGATGGTTCATTAATCACGTACAGTGAGGTTATGGTGCAAAACGAAGTCATGCAAACATGCATTGACATGTCGGATTGATGCTCCACACTTAGGGAGTCATGCTCGTATATGCTTGTGAACTCCTCCCTCAGTAGCATTGGTCCCTCGAGCACATTTGTAAATAGTAAGACCAGTCTTTTTATCTAGCCCTTTGACAGTGTAGAGTGGAATGCCAGGTGGGTCTGATAGATACCCATTTTGAATAAGTTCGAGAATATGCTTTGCAGTCTTCCAATTATCGGTTGTAAAGAGTGATTTCTTCGAACGAAGATCGATGAGTGGCCCATATGTCCGAAAAACACGTGATACGAAATGCCGAAGTTTTTTGGGAGAGGGAATTATATGCTTGCATCTTTCACGGACCCATTGGGGGGAGGAATTGCGGAGTCGTTCGTATGTTTGAGGAGGATTCTGGGTTGCACCCCAGCTATTGATTCGTGCTTTATCGTCCTCATCGGGAACAAAAATTGCATCACAAAGCTCTCTCGTGAATTGAAGCCTAAGGGAATGTGATGCCGAAAGGTAGAACATGTTGAAAACATGAAAGGGATCCTTCAAAACACGACTGCGAAGTGTTGAGTCAAATTCTGGCTCATCAGGTTGGAGTTCTGGCTCAGGGCCAAGGATTTTCTCTCCAATTGAAGCACATTTAGCATCAACTGATTGAGGGACTTCGGACAAAGGGGACTCAGAGGCTGAGAGATCACTTGTCAGTAAATCTCCAACGGAGATAGCACCACTATCATCTGGTTCAGGCTCCTCAACACCAGCAGGACATGAGGGTCTAGTCAGGTTTCCACCATCTTGACTTGGATTCGGGGCAGAAGCTTTTGCCTGAGGTGAAGAGGCAGGATTGAAACTTCGCAGGTGACTTCTGAGACAGACAAGTGTGAATGGAACAGGTCCAAAGGATGTTAAGGCCTGCTTCCCATGAGAAGAAATGAGAGCACCAGGAACAAGAACTCGGTCAATATCAATGAGAGCCTTTGTTGAAGTGATGTTGACCCTGTCGTAGACTCGGCTATTGTCAGAGGAGATTCGACCTTCTGCAACAACTGTGGTGTTGTCAGAGTTGAATAACAGAACAGATGTTCCAGGTATAAGGGTGGATGGGAGTCGACGAGGAATATCAAACTGTTGGAGATGTTCGTAAATGAGAAGTGATGCATACGCTTCACGAGCAGCATAGTCAAGTTGTGCTCGGGTTAATGATTTGTCTTCCCAAGCTTGACTAACGCACCTCGGGCCTGGCGCTTCTTAAGCGCTAGGGGGCCTCAGAGGCCAATTTTTTGTCTGGGGGTAATTGGCCTCTGAGGGGGGTAATCCTGTCACTTCGCACGCAATGCCCACGCTGTCGTTCCAAAAATAGCTCTGGCTGATGGTTGCCGGTGTCCGGACACACGCTGCACATGAGCGCTTGCACTCGCTTCCAGCGACGAACCCCTTCCGATGACGAACGACCTCCACCCCTTCAGTGACATATTGCCCACCAACCACTTTCTCCGCCTACGTCTCTTGCAAAGCATCCTACATCAACAAACAGCGAGCATTGAACGTTGAGCACTGAGCACTCAGAGTCAGAGCGCTCGCTTTCTACTACGGCGACTAGCTAGCGACGAACCCGACAACGAACGACCTCCACCCTAGTAACATGTTTGCGCACCAACCACACACCCCGCCTACTCTCCTTGCGCAGCATTCTCTGTCACCAAACAGGGATTCACGCCGCTGCTAACATCCAGATATCACTGCGAAATGGCTCGACACATCATACATTAAACAACGGTGCGGTGTTATGGCTGCTGTGGAAGGGGTTATGGGAGACGGTTGACTTTGTGCCATCCAGATAGGTATGTCTATTATAATTCAACCTCCTGGGTGACCGGACTTCAGGAGGCCAATGCGCAGGACATTCACACATGGACAGTTGAACCTTTCGACGTTTGAGATATTCCTCAACCCTGTCGTCTATCTCTGCGCTTATATTGGTATCACGGTTCGAGTGCTTTCACCAACCGAGTCCCGATTACGGCCGCTGCTGAGACCTTGATGCGTCGCGCATTCATCAAATCTCTTTATCACGACGCTCGTCCTCCTACCCAAACATTTACTCTGAAGAGAAAGAACTCATTGCCAGGTTTTCAGCGATAGGAAAGAATGGAAGAAACAGGTGGATAGTGATCTGCGAGTGAGTACTGTTTGCACTTATATTTCCGTCTTTTTTTGATGATCCCTTGTTCCCAAGACATACGACGTTCGCCCCCTTCTATTCGGTGAGTTTCAGTTCTCTCCTCTGTTTGGAATGTATTCCGACCATAATATATTCGAGCTAGGCATTGAGGTGCTTCCCGATTCTTATTTCTCAAATTCTATCAACATGTCAATCCCTGCCGACATCCTATCCCTCTCTGTCGGTCAGGTACTACATTTTATTTGAGTGTAGGTTACATTATCAGGGAATCTTATCATATTGTTTCTTGTAATACACGTATTTTATCCTTGCTGCCAATTCGCCGTAGAATAAAAAAATGACAAGATTCTGATGTGGAGACTGCAACATATGAAAAACAACATTGGAGGCACTTGTTCATATCCTACGGCAGCCATGCATTCATAGAAATATAGTATTACTCTTTTGTACTTGAATTGGCTTGGCATAGGACGAAATTCATGGGGAGGGAGCTATTGTAGGCCGTAAATGCTGCTACAATCCTTAAGATGATAATCTTTGCCAATCTTTGATGTAGCATATGCCGTCTGACCTTTACTCCAAAAAAATATAATTTGAGGCTCGCTTCTACCTCCCTCCTCAATACTAGCTCGATAAAACTGTTCTTCATGCACCGGGCTATGCGACGGCCGATATCAATATTATTTCTATAAGGGTTGAAGCAGATAGCCTAGAGGTAAAGTAAATTTCACGGCACTGTTTCGGTAAACAGCTAAACAGTGTCCTTTCCCCACGCATCAGTTTTGAGTACATGTTATTGTAGAAATTGTTGTATAGTACCTGGTGGTATGTCCCTCAGAAAATAAAAGTCACAGGTGCTCGTCAAGAAACAATTTAAATGCGAAAAAATGCGGTGATTAACTCAGGGGGGCTTCATTGAAACTCCAACGATAATTCACGGCTTAAGAACCTCGCCAAGCTATTTTGCTCTTCCCAACTAAACCAGTCATGAATGATAGCAGTGCTTGGGTGTATGTGTTAATCTATTCTGGCTGTCTGCAAATGAGAGCGGTCCCAGGAAATAAACCATCCATTGAGCAGAATTTGTTGTTCGGATGTTTAAATGCAAGCTAATATGCAACTAATATGCCTATGAGCTACACGTCATTTCTCAGCTGTATTCAATATGTCATAGAATGCACCAATATGAAGTTCTAATTTCCTGTTGAAAGGCAGGTAGCGGCACATTTTCAGAGCATCAGAATAGTCTAAGAGCAACTGTTATACTATTTCAAGGACACCATATGGTCAAATAATCTATGGACAAACAGCGTGATATGTGGTGGAGTGACTAACATGTTTTTCTAATTTTATGAACAATGTTTTTGTTTTGTGTTTGTTTTTCAAGCCTGCTTAAGGTGGGTGAACGTCCGAGTCGTGGCCCATGAAACAGTCAGCCCCAAACCTGGAGATGCAGGCGCCGCCGTTTAAAGCAGAGCCACAGCTGCAAAATGCAAGCAGTAGCCATTATTGTATGGGAGCGGCAGGGAGGATGTCGCGCTCCTGCCGGCCCCGCAAAGAGGCTTCCAACTCTGCACTTTTGGCATAAATTTTTATCCTCTATGATCTGTATCCTGAGTGAATGTATAATAAAGAAGGTTTCGGGATTTGATAGAGTGCCCATATTCTGAGAAAGCTATGAGGAGGCCTAAATGCCGGCAATGGATAGGGGGCTAGCGGTGCAGCCACCGCGCGCTGTCACCTTGACGCTCCAGCTATTTTTAGATGTCAAAAGAAGCTTGCTTGATTTGGATTTGCACGCCAGTGATAGAGTGACCATACCCCTCAGAGGCCAATTGCTACCATCAATAGAATCGGCCTCTGAGGCCTTCTGTCGCTCAGAAGCGTCAGGCCTGAGGTGGACTAACGCGTTCTGGAACATTTTTGTTGAGCCGTTTTGCCAAAGTGATAGCACATAGATCAGCTAAGCTGCATTGCGCATTGGTGATAACTCGTCGATCCTTTGCATATTTTGCGAGGTCAAGTCCGCCCACAAATGGGTTTGGCGATTTACAGGCTGTTTGCAAATATTTCAAATCACTATTCACAAGACGGCCAGATTTGATAACACGGGGATGGGAGAGGAGGAGCCTGAGCTGCTGTGGGAGTTCGTTATTGGCCAGCATATCAGCAACCTTTTTGAGAAAATAATGAGACAACAATTAGAATAGAGGAGACATGATATAATACCTGAAGAATATAAATACGGCTTTTATATGCAATTTGGATGATGGCTGTTCTTCCTCGACGCGTGACTTTTCCTTGTGGTGAAACCTCAACGTTCCATTCTGAATCAAATCCTATTATTATTGACCCTTCGTCTTCAGGAATATCATCAAGAATGGTGCGCATTGCATCGTTAATCGCCTCCGAAGTATTTTTGATGAGGATTGGGACACCAGAAGGTACAACGAGCTCCTCCAAATGCCCATATTTTTCAACAGGCGTCACACCTTCACGAAGGGAAGGGAAACAGTCTTCAAGAAACTTCTTATCAGAAATATTGTCGGCGTAAATGAGAGATGGCTGCGGATGGCCGTAGAGATCAAGCGAGTCATGCACATTTCGTAGAGCCAACTCATATTGAGAGTGGGACTTGGTCGCAACAAAATTACAGGCGCGAATTTCATTCTTTTCGTTTGTGAGACTTAGTATCGCAGTAAAGGGTTGTTCACCCCCAACCCTCATCGTTTGTTTCGCAATCTGAGGACGAAAAATGAATTTGAACTCATAAATAATTTTAATTCAAATACCTTATGACTGTGATCAATGGCGCAGATATTAGCACTGAGCATCGCCGTGTGTTGATTGATTTCAGGACGGTGTTCATCAATGAAATCATCATAGAGGTCACGTAATAGAGCTGCTGATGGTGTATAAAGATNGTGGGCCAAGCGGGCCAAGATCATCGAATCGCGGAAATGCTTCATACTTTAACTGAAACCAGTCATCCAATGTGCGACTA
>NW_001889885.1:63687-65401 GCF_000143565.1 Laccaria bicolor S238N-H82
TTTTTTGGGAGAGGGATTATATGCTTGCATCTTTCACGGACCCATTGGGGGGAGGAATTGCGGAGTCGTTCGTATGTTTGAGGAGGATTCTGGGTTGCACCCCAGCTATTGATTCGTGCTTTATCGTCCTCATCGGGAACAAAAATTGCATCACAAAGCTCTCTCGTGAATTGAAGCCTAAGGGAATGTGATGCCGAAAGGTAGAACATGTTGAAAACATGAAAGGGATCCTTCAAAACACGACTGCGAAGTGTTGAGTCAAATTCTGGCTCATCAGGTTGGAGTTCTGGCTCAGGGCCAAGGATTTTCTCTCCAATTGAAGCACATTTAGCATCAACTGATTGAGGGACTTCGGACAAAGGGGACTCAGAGGCTGAGAGATCACTTGTCAGTAAATCTCCAACGGAGATAGCACCACTATCATCTGGTTCAGGCTCCTCAACACCAGCAGGACATGAGGGTCTAGTCAGGTTTCCACCATCTTGACTTGGATTCGGGGCAGAAGCTTTTGCCTGAGGTGAAGAGGCAGGATTGAAACTTCGCAGGTGACTTCTGAGACAGACAAGTGTGAATGGAACAGGTCCAAAGGATGTTAAGGCCTGCTTCCCATGAGAAGAAATGAGAGCACCAGGAACAAGAACTCGGTCAATATCAATGAGAGCCTTTGTTGAAGTGATGTTGACCCTGTCGTAGACTCGGCTATTGTCAGAGGAGATTCGACCTTCTGCAACAACTGTGGTGTTGTCAGAGTTGAATAACAGAACAGATGTTCCAGGTATAAGGGTGGATGGGAGTCGACGAGGAATATCAAACTGTTGGAGATGTTCGTAAATGAGAAGTGATGCATACGCTTCACGAGCAGCATAGTCAAGTTGTGCTCGGGTTAATGATTTGTCTTCCCAAGCTTGACTAACGCACCTCGGGCCTGGCGCTTCTTAAGCGCTAGGGGGCCTCAGAGGCCAATTTTTTGTCTGGGGGTAATTGGCCTCTGAGGGGGGTAATCCTGTCACTTCGCACGCAATGCCCACGCTGTCGTTCCAAAAATAGCTCTGGCTGATGGTTGCCGGTGTCCGGACACACGCTGCACATGAGCGCTTGCACTCGCTTCCAGCGACGAACCCCTTCCGATGACGAACGACCTCCACCCCTTCAGTGACATATTGCCCACCAACCACTTTCTCCGCCTACGTCTCTTGCAAAGCATCCTACATCAACAAACAGCGAGCATTGAACGTTGAGCACTGAGCACTCAGAGTCAGAGCGCTCGCTTTCTACTACGGCGACTAGCTAGCGACGAACCCGACAACGAACGACCTCCACCCTAGTAACATGTTTGCGCACCAACCACACACCCCGCCTACTCTCCTTGCGCAGCATTCTCTGTCACCAAACAGGGATTCACGCCGCTGCTAACATCCAGATATCACTGCGAAATGGCTCGACACATCATACATTAAACAACGGTGCGGTGTTATGGCTGCTGTGGAAGGGGTTATGGGAGACGGTTGACTTTGTGCCATCCAGATAGGTATGTCTATTATAATTCAACCTCCTGGGTGACCGGACTTCAGGAGGCCAATGCGCAGGACATTCACACATGGACAGTTGAACCTTTCGACGTTTGAGATATTCCTCAACCCTGTCGTCTATCTCTGCGCTTATATTGGTATCACGGTTCGAGTGCTTTCACCAACCGAGTCCCGATTACGGTCGC
>NW_001889885.1:66629-178200 GCF_000143565.1 Laccaria bicolor S238N-H82
CGTCAGAAAAATTTAAATGCGAAAAAATGCGGTGATTAACTCAGGGGGGCTTCATTGAAACTCCAACGATAATTCACGGCTTAAGAACCTCGCCAAGCTATTTTGCTCTTCCCAACTAAACCAGTCATGAATGATAGCAGTGCTTGGGTGTATGTGTTAATCTATTCTGGCTGTCTGCAAATGAGAGCGGTCCCAGGAAATAAACCATCCATTGAGCAGAATTTGTTGTTCGGATGTTTAAATGCAAGCTAATATGCAACTAATATGCCTATGAGCTACACGTCATTTCTCAGCTGTATTCAATATGTCATAGAATGCACCAATATGAAGTTCTAATTTCCTGTTGAAAGGCAGGTAGCGGCACATTTTCAGAGCATCAGAATAGTCTAAGAGCAACTGTTATACTATTTCAAGGACACCATATGGTCAAATAATCTATGGACAAACAGCGTGATATGTGGTGGAGTGACTAACATGTTTTTCTAATTTTATGAACAATGTTTTTGTTTTGTGTTTGTTTTTCAAGCCTGCTTAAGGTGGGTGAACGTCCGAGTCGTGGCCCATGAAACAGTCAGCCCCAAACCTGGAGATGCAGGCGCCGCCGTTTAAAGCAGAGCCACAGCTGCAAAATGCAAGCAGTAGCCATTATTGTATGGGAGCGGCAGGGAGGATGTCGCGCTCCTGCCGGCCCCGCAAAGAGGCTTCCAACTCTGCACTTTTGGCATAAATTTTTATCCTCTATGATCTGTATCCTGAGTGAATGTATAATAAAGAAGGTTTCGGGATTTGATAGAGTGCCCATATTCTGAGAAAGCTATGAGGAGGCCTAAATGCCGGCAATGGATAGGGGGCTAGCGGTGCAGCCACCGCGCGCTGTCACCTTGACGCTCCAGCTATTTTTAGATGTCAAAAGAAGCTTGCTTGATTTGGATTTGCACGCCAGTGATAGAGTGACCATACCCCTCAGAGGCCAATTGCTACCATCAATAGAATCGGCCTCTGAGGCCTTCTGTCGCTCAGAAGCGTCAGGCCTGAGGTGGACTAACGCGTTCTGGAACATTTTTGTTGAGCCGTTTTGCCAAAGTGATAGCACATAGATCAGCTAAGCTGCATTGCGCATTGGTGATAACTCGTCGATCCTTTGCATATTTTGCGAGGTCAAGTCCGCCCACAAATGGGTTTGGCGATTTACAGGCTGTTTGCAAATATTTCAAATCACTATTCACAAGACGGCCAGATTTGATAACACGGGGATGGGAGAGGAGGAGCCTGAGCTGCTGTGGGAGTTCGTTATTGGCCAGCATATCAGCAACCTTTTTGAGAAAATAATGAGACAACAATTAGAATAGAGGAGACATGATATAATACCTGAAGAATATAAATACGGCTTTTATATGCAATTTGGATGATGGCTGTTCTTCCTCGACGCGTGACTTTTCCTTGTGGTGAAACCTCAACGTTCCATTCTGAATCAAATCCTATTATTATTGACCCTTCGTCTTCAGGAATATCATCAAGAATGGTGCGCATTGCATCGTTAATCGCCTCCGAAGTATTTTTGATGAGGATTGGGACACCAGAAGGTACAACGAGCTCCTCCAAATGCCCATATTTTTCAACAGGCGTCACACCTTCACGAAGGGAAGGGAAACAGTCTTCAAGAAACTTCTTATCAGAAATATTGTCGGCGTAAATGAGAGATGGCTGCGGATGGCCGTAGAGATCAAGCGAGTCATGCACATTTCGTAGAGCCAACTCATATTGAGAGTGGGACTTGGTCGCAACAAAATTACAGGCGCGAATTTCATTCTTTTCGTTTGTGAGACTTAGTATCGCAGTAAAGGGTTGTTCACCCCCAACCCTCATCGTTTGTTTCGCAATCTGAGGACGAAAAATGAATTTGAACTCATAAATAATTTTAATTCAAATACCTTATGACTGTGATCAATGGCGCAGATATTAGCACTGAGCATCGCCGTGTGTTGATTGATTTCAGGACGGTGTTCATCAATGAAATCATCATAGAGGTCACGTAATAGAGCTGCTGATGGTGTATAAAGATGTGGGCCAAGCGGGCCAAGATCATCGAATCGCGGAAATGCTTCATACTTTAACTGAAACCAGTCATCCAATGTGCGACTAGCTACCTGCTCGAGGTACTGGAGTTCGAGCATTTCGTACCGTAAGATGTGTTGCATGCGAATAGTATCTGAAAACTGTTTTGAACCCAGTCCGTAATTAAAGCATGACCGCATCCATGAAAAAAGACTCGTTGACACGCCGCTTCGATGGCTCAAGCGCGCCGGAAACTCCAAAGCAAGGGAAGGGGGGAGAACGGCCAGAATACGCTGGTCCCAGCTGCGAAAGGTGACCGTTGCCTTTTTAGACTTGGGGTGGATACATTTTTGGCATTGATATCGGTAGCCGATGATCCAGAAGGTGTGATCAAAATCGACACATCGCCGAGGTTGAGAGATGACCTGATGCCGCTGGAGGACTGTGTGGCAATTCGGGCAGGGTATCCCTCTGGGGCATAGTGCATCGGGGTCCCACAAAAAGAACCGAGGGTCGAATAGATCCTGAGGAGTTGTCCTCGTCGAAGATGGATGTAAGAAGAAAAAGGTCGATGGGTGGGGGAACCAGAATGTCTTGTGGTGGGAATACAATGGCGGAAGGCCATTGGCATCACGGTGTGGAGCACTCGACTCAGCAACTCGTGCCTTGAAAGGCTCGAGCAACCATTTTGGAAGAGGTCGGCGCGTTGACTTCACCCTCGGTGCGTTGTTCCCCTCCTGTTCCACACCCTCCTCATCGTCTGCCTCGTCTTCCTCGTCAGGAACCTCATCCTCTTCACCTAACCCATCACCCACACCGTCTTCATCGCCATCACCACCATCGGAATCCTTTTCAGCAGTTTCAATAAGCTGCTGAGGGTCCTCATCCGGGATTATACACTGCGTCAGTGTCTCTGGACTCGGTGCCACCACAATGCGTGGTACAGGACCTGGCCGTTGCCCTATCGAAGCAGACGGTGTACGCTCGGGGATGTGTGAGTGGATGCGTGAGTTATGGTGGCCTTGCGGAGGGGTTGCAGTGTCGGAGTGGCTTTCATTGGCAGATGGCGTGGTGCTCGAGACGCTCGGGGGGAGTGCAAGTGAGGACCATGTTGCTGGAGGTAGTGGGGAGCCATCGGTTGGTGTTTTCTGTTTGAATGGCCCTGCCGTAACAACCTGGAGTGCAAAACTTTGGTCAGATAGGTAAAGATAAATGAAAGGCATTGAAATACGCACTAGGGGTCCACAGTGCTTGAATGAAACACCCAAATGTCGTGCCTTTCGAGGACGACCAACAGGTCTTTTTGTCTTGGGAGGAGATTCCTCCGCTGTTGTTCGCGCTTTCTGCAAGTACCCTGTTCCCGGGGGGCGGCCCAGTCATCGAGGGCGCGATTCGCGTTCGACGGTGCTGACGCTGCCAACTGGGCGCCCGCGTTTACGCACGGCGGATGTGGCTGCACAAGGGATTGAGGTGGGAGAATCTAGATTGGTATTTACTAAATTAGTACGGACAACTTTGACGAGCTGGTTTGCTCACCTGCTCTAGTGATGTTCCCTCTGTCAGGAGAGCCGTCAATTCTCCCATGTCCGTGTGGAGAAGAATTCACCCTGGGGGATAAAATAGGTCAGTATGGTCCCACGAGTGTCGGTTACTCAACTGAACCAAAACTCAAACTCACCGTGTGGTCGATGTTTCTCCCATCATGGGGCTAAATACCTTGTCGTCGTTCCGAGTTCGGTTGTAGCTCTGTTGGGCTTTAGAATTTTATTGAGCAAGGGAGGTCGAAATACAGCGAGCGTTATTACATAATATTACTGATGTAATATTCAGTATCCGGTATCCGGTATCTGCCACAGACACCAGAGACCAGCCCAAATTTCATCACCTACGATCGGCTTTCTCCGAACAACGAGCCTCGATCACTGGTCGATCAAGAACTGAGTGAACGAGATGTAAACTGTACCAGAGTAATGCAGTACGCGGGAATGGGCTTGTATTTGAGAGCCAAAATTTTGCACAGGTGCACCTTTTGGTTCACAAAAGTATCTCAGCATTGTAGAAAAGTTGAAACAGCGCGAGTACGTCAAACCGTGCCTGATCCAGATTCATACATGTAAACCTGATCTGGAAGGATCTGGACTTAGGGCAAAAATGGAACGCGTCGCCAATCATCCCAAAATAGATGGACTTGTTTTACAAGGGCCAAGGTAAGTACATCCCGTCAGAATGCAATCACTCCTTTAATTTACCTTCCGAAATCATGATCCAGATTCCAGGTGCCTGCAAGAACACAGAATCTAGCATTCGACGTACCGTTCGCAGTGAGGTGAGGTTGTAAATCCGCCCCTTGCTGATAATACTGTCTGGTTCTGAACCGATGCAAATTACAGGCTATGCGATACTAAGGATAACGTCACCAGTCGTTGGGCACACTGGCATAACTCGATCTTGAAAATGCTGCTTATGTCCGTCTTTTATAACAAGGATCGAGGCCTCAACGTTCAACTCACATTCCCTGCTCTCGAGTACGCCCACAGTATCACTGAACCAACTGCCAACTACCATTTCTAGCCATTTCTCTTGCCTGGAGATGAAACTTGAAAGCGCTTACTTACGTCAAGGTGCCTGAGTCCTTTCTCACCTTTGGCATTTCCTTGGCATTTTGATCTTGGAATTCTGCCACAATGTGGCCGTCCTCCTCGGACTACCCAAGGATTAGAAGAGCCCCTCATTTCAACCATTAGTGAGGGAGGAAGCCCAACGCATGGAGGGAGGTGCAGTCATCGTGAACGTTGCAAGTCAGTTCCGAATACATTGGTCTAATTTGTGACTGACAGCATGTTTCTCGTTTATCGAACCTAGACTAGGTACAAGCGCCAAGGGCGCAGGAACTTTTTACATAAATGATAAAACCAGCTTCAACAGAACTTTTGGTTGACTCGTTTTCTATCTCCTCCGCCCCGGCGCTGACTTTGCTCTCTCGTCTGACGATGCTCTACTCATGCGGTCGCCGCGCGCTGCAGTTGGCAGTATGGGGCTTGTCGAGCATTGTCTTTGTGCAGAGTGTGATTACGCCCTTCATGGCACAGGCCTGTCCTTGTATTTCAACAAAGCGAACGCCATACTCACTCATCCCTCTAGTCTTTCTTTTTTGATTGGAACCCTGCTGGCCAAGCATACCCAATCCCCGTTACCGGTCAGATTATCTCTCTACCACCTTCTCGACGCTATATTCATATTGCATGCTAGTTCAATGCGGGAACATACACATCGTGTGGGGCCGGGGTACTGCAACGGGGTTCGTCCTCTTGTTCACATCTATTCTCATATCCAACTAATGCCGGCTTATTGTCTCACAGGCCCAACCCTGTGGGACCGTATTACCTCCAGGTTTATACATCGTCAGTGAACGGACTCGTACCGCCTGATGTTTTTTGCTTACTACGTGGCAATTCTAGGATATATCAAGTCCCGATCATCATTCCTGTCGGCGACGTTCTGATCTATGTAAGTCTCCATCAACCAACAACGTTTGCACACGATATGAAATAATTCTCTAGGATTGGGCCGTTCCCTTTCCGCCAGGCACTCTTGTAGGCTCGCTCCTTTTCCCTCTTGTTTAGTATTTGATTTATTTTCTGGATGCGTAGTATCAGATATGCATGGTGTGTCTATTTCCCAAGTTCTCGCGCCCTCAGTGTTCTAAGTAAACCCGCCAGTTTGACAAATACGGAAACACCGGAGGATGTCAAGCTACGTACGCAGTCATAGCTAATACGACTGGAACGCCCTCGTGTGCCAATGTCACGCTCCCCCACACTCTTTCTATTGACGCTCAAGTAGACAATGGTCCGATATCGCAGTACGGCTGGGTTGATCAAGTTAGTTCCCATTCCTCAAATTCTCAACGTTCTCCGCTCTAACACTCAGCCAAGTGCACAGATATTTCCATTACTCCGAAAAATGGGACTCCGCCGTATACAGTCACCGTAAGTTTGCGTATTCAGCTTGATCTCCGATTCATCAACTAGCGAGATTTCCTCAGATTGCTCCCTCTCTCCATCCCCCGTCCAACATCACCATTGCCCAAGTAAATATAAGCCTCAACTGGACTGTTAATTTATCATGGTCGTCGCCGTTCTTTTTGAGCGTCGTTGATTCGGCCGGCAACATGTGGGCCAATGGACTCCTGCATAGCGGCCAAGGAAAGACCTCTAGTTGTCTTGCTGGCAACGCTACCATGAACGCGTGAGTGATAATGCGACCCCCCCACTTGATGTTCTGAAGCTGGATCTACAGTTCCGGACTGAAACCAGTCGTTGTTATAGGTTCCGGTATTGGCGGTTTGGCTCTTGGATTGTTCGTTGGAATATTGTTGACCGCCCTGATTGTCAAGAAGAAGTACAAGAAGGGTGACAACCCCGTGTATCTGGCTGCGTCCCCCCCAGCTTCACCTCCTTTTTCGTCCTTCGGTCCCGCAACCACCCCCGGACTCACTTCCAACTATACCCCTGTACCCTCATCACCCTTCGGCGTTTTGCACAATTCCATGGGAAGCAGTAACCAATCGTCTTTCGGCCAACCCGTCAGTCAATTAGGTCGCTCGTCGCCATACGCTGCTGATCCCTTCACGACTGGAGAACATGGTCGCCTCAACCCCGAACCTGCCTCTTTTCGTCGTCCATTATCCAGCAGCGGTGCCTACGCCGGTGGGCCCGCTGCGCCGCAAAACCAGGTTTACGTTGTCCACAATGATAGCCAATCGCCACCCGTTACGATCTACCACGAAGATGGTGCGCAAATTGTGGAGCTACCACCCAGGTACGCTGCGGGAGCTTCCACTAGCCGTGGGGACGGAGCCGACGCGCTCAGCGACGTTCGTAGTTTCAACGACGGTGGAAGTGATGGAGGACGAACGGCCACCACGGACGCCACGACACTTCTTCAGGAGCAGAGTAGGGCATACTACATGACCAAAAGGCCAGCAAATGGGATTTATTCGGGCGGTCCGAATCGTTAGTTCACCTGTAATTTCCACACATTAGTATAGTTTGTAAAGCTCCATAATATCTGCCCTCGCAACATCATATATACCCTCTATGATTTGTCAAGTTTCAGTGTCTTCGACGAGAACACAGATGGCGAAAAAGAGAAGATAAAGAAAGGCAAATATGTAACAAACAAACCAAAAACAAACGTCAGTAAATTGTCAACGTTGCAACAACTATCCATCGAGATTTCCCTCACTGAGTCACGTCGATTGATTGGCCAATTGTTCGCAAAGTTTTGTGCAATTTCAAGTGCAACCTGCGGGGGGATTTTACATGGCTTGTGCCAAAGCGCAATCCGATTCCGACGGAGCTAAGGTTTGACTGACCTAAAACGCCCGAATCACCTTGTCTCTTGGCAGGACCGGGGATCCCTGGTTTAAGTAACTTCAATAAGTGAGTGGGACTTACTTGGCGTTATCTGCACCAAATCTGCACTATACACTAGACATGGGAATCCGGAGCGTCGTCCGTACTTATCAGCTGAGCTTAAGGGGTCGAGGCAGGTACCGCGCTGAAGTAGTGAAGCTCGGCTGGCTTGGCAAACGAAGGCGCTCCTTACCTCCCAGGTCCCCACTCGTTGCCAATCCATTCGTTCTTCTCGCCTCAGCCTCATCACGACTAATGACCATTTACGCATACGGCCGGCGCTGGGCGAAGGTAGTGTTCTGGGTATTGACAAGCGTTGTCCTGGGGCAGGGTGTGATCACACCTCTCATACCGCTGGTGCGTTATCGAACTTATAGTAGGGGGGCACCAGGTGTTCTGACTGCTCAATAGTCCTTCTTGTTTGATTGGAATCCACCTGGCCAACCGTACCCAGTCCCAGTCACAGGTCTGCCCTCGTCCTTGTGACGATTTCGCCGGCGTTCGCTCAATCCTTCTACGCATTCTTAGCTCAATGCGAGAAGATCCACATTGTTTGGGGGCGAGGTGCTGCCACAGGGTTTGTTTCTTCTCTCCGGTTGCTTACAATCACTGCATATCTTCTCAGTCCAGATCCTATTGGTCCTTATTACCTCCAAGTCTACACATCGTCAGTGAATGAGCAGTCGCCTTGTATCACCTTCCTCACTTCACAATTCCAGGCTTTACCTCGCTCCGATCATCATTCCCGTCGGTGACGTTCTAACCTACGTAGGTTTCTATCGGGCAATGATGAATTTTCCTGAACGATGACTTGTGTTAGGACTGGGCTGTTCCTTTTCCCCCCGGGACTTTGGTAAGCGCTTTCAATCTGCACTTTGAAGCTCGATATAGGACTGACCTCTGGGGTGACATAGTATGAAATATGCATGGTGGGTAAACTCCAATATCGACTGTCGTCTACCGATTTATAAACCTTGAATAGTTTGATAAAAACGGGCACACGGGCGGGTGTCAAGCAGCATATACAGTTACTTCCCCCACTACTGAACCTACCTGTGCAAACGTTACCTTGCCACCCTTTCTTTCTGTCGATGCCCAAGTCAATAACGGCCCAATGTCGAGGTATGGATGGATTGAACAAGTTGGTTTTAGTCCATCATATCCGTAATCCCTAATTGCTGATTCCCCTGTCCAAGTGTTCTGATATTTCTGTTACCCCCAAGAACGGAACTCCCCCGTACACTCTTACGGTATGCTCTCGACTTCCTTTACATCGTTCGCATCAACACATAACTCGTCATATTGTGCAGGTTGCTCCTTCCCTCCATCCTCCATACAACATTACGAGTTCTGATATGAAGAGCATCAATTGGACGGTTACACTGTCATGGGCGTCGCCGTTTTTTATAAGTGTCGTCGATTCCGCCGGTAACATGTGGGCCAATGGACTGTTACATAGCGGCTCTGGTTCTAACACCGCCTGTCTTTCTGGTGGCACAGCTCAAGCGATGAGGTGAGTGGGCCGATCTTCTTCACTATATCTCTCAGTCTCACAATCAATAAATAGCCCCCATATGGTCAAACCGGTTATCGCCATTGGTGCGGGTGCTGGTGGACTAGGCCTTGGGCTTCTTATACTGGTCGTCGTATTATTCTGCCAGCGGCACCGCCGTCATCTCAAGAAAAGATATGTGGATCGCGATCCTCCCACTACCCCAGGAGCCTTGTCAACGCAGCAAACGCCAGCGGCTTCGAGGAATCTTAGGAACAATTTGCTGGGAACTACCAACCGATTACCGACTTACAACATCGAGCCCTTCATAATGCCTGGGGAAGAGGAGCCTCTCAGCCGTGAATCGGGTTCACCCCTTCCCAGCGCGACTGGTCGTACCCTATCCTCTGACAACTCCTTTGGTGCGCAAAACCAAATCTACGTCGTTCACCATGATAGCCAAGCCCCGCCTGTGACTATCTATCACGAGGATGGTACGCGCGTCGTCGAGTTGCCGCCGAGGTACCCTGCTAGCGGTTCCGGTCGGAGCGAAGGGGCGAATGAGACGCGGGCAGGGAGACGCAGTACGAGTGATAGCAAGAGCGATGGGGAACGGGCGGACGTAACCGCAACCGCAACTCAGAGAATTCTTAGGGAACACCGAAGGCCAAACGTCTCCAAAAAGTCTCTTGGGGGGGAGGTTGATTGAATAGCCCAACGAGTTGAAGAGCTTGATATCGACTTACCATTTACTTCAGGAAAGCGCGTTTGTTAGGTAACGGCGGCTATAATTTGGTGCATGCACTACGGATATCGGAGTCATTGGGGGTTATTTTTTTTCGACTGATACCAAGCGCTGAGCCCCAATGAATATTCTTTGGCTGAAATCAAGGACTCATTCTCTCTCATAGCTCATTCTATGCGAACTTTGTCCTTATAAGTTGCGTATAAGTGATGGTAGACTCTCTCCTCAGTGCTCACAGCTCTCCTTTTGGCCCAAGTGATTCGCATGCGCTACAACCGACGACCGTCACCTTGGAAATGAAGGAACAGTTACTGCGTACTCTACGAAGCCAGAACCTCACTTCTTCTAGGCCTTGGAGCACTGTTGGTAGTGTTTATGCGACATGCCCTTCGTATCTTGGTTGAATTTATATGTGTGATACATATATACGTTTACACTACTTACTCTACACCCCAAGCTACACCCGCGCTAGCATTCGATATATACCGTGGTCAACTTCGGCGTCCCATAACCACCGTGATGAGTACTGAATTTAAGCCCTGTATGCAATACTCCACTCAAGCGCACGCTCCCCGTACTAAAAATGATCCAAACGCTCTAGGTTCGGCTTCGTATATGCTACCTTTTTTCCATACAGTGGGAATACACAAGAGATGCAAAAGAGCACTAGTTGTCCCTCTACGTATGGCCAACTTGGGGATTGAACCCAAGACTTTGGACCAATACCTGGGATATTCTACCTAGTGCTACCGACCTTGTTTCTACCGAGCCGTCCTGACCCCATTTCCATGGCCTTCAGTTTTATCATCACCCGCCCATAGTGGCTTGCTTATATTTATGCCCATACCTTTTGCTTGATGCACCCCTTCCGCGCTGGAGCTATGTATACGTACGCGGAACTTCTCGACTTCCACATCCCACTTCTTAGCGACACCTCTGGGTAGTGTGTTACGCCAGAATTACTCTTACTTGTTCATGAGGATAGACAGACATCTATTGTATAGCAGAATATCACCGCCCTTCTCTCCCGGCCCATTGTCTGAATGCCTGAGCGGCCAGACAAGCGGTGGTTCCCACAAGAACTGGCAGGCTTCACTTACGAACTTGCAGTACAATGAGCACCGATGGGGGCACTCACCAAAGATTTGTAAGACTCATGATGTCGTTCACTATGGCATCAATAAGAGATCTATACACCCGCAAGGTGGGTAGGATCTGGGAACATGAACGTACTTCCGACCCCGTCCGACCCTCAAAAAGATGGACCAGAAAAGACTGTAAGTTGAGCTGCCAGTGTATACTTCAATTTTACGAAAAGGGCTGCTAGATAAAATGAGCATGATGTATCTCGATTACAGAATCATGAAAGGTCACGACAACATATCCATACATAGTGTTCAAATTTCCCTGATATTCATGCTTCCCGGGCCCGAAGTTGTTGCTTCGAACTTTCGAAGCTACCGACGAAGTTCAATTCCGACGGAAGTGTGCAGAGCAAAGTAAGTATTCCCGAAATTGAGCTCACATTCTGAGAATTGAGAACTGTGCTTCGTCTCTACTCAATCCTCCTGAAAATTCAGGTAGAGGTTGGGTGAGGTTTGGTAGAGGTTTGGTAGAGGTATGTACTTGTGCGGTTTGGAGGTGTTTGCAGTTGCGTCAAATACTGATGTAAATTGTCAACAACTATCCATCGATTCGTCCCTAGGTCTACTGAGTCACGTCGATGGACTGGCCATTTGGTCGCAAAAATTTGTGCAATTCGGGTGCAAACTGCGGGACGATTTTACATGGCTTGTGCCAAAGCCCAATCCGATTCCGACGGAGCTAAGGTTTGACTGAACTAAAACGCCCGAACCAAGTTCGCGAAAGGTCCTCTTTCTCTTGGCAGGTCCAGGGAACCTTGGTTTAACTTCAATAAGTGAGTGGGGCTCACTTGGCGTTAAACACTCTCATACACCTTCAAACATTAGACATGGGAATCCGGAGCTTCGTCCAAGCTTCGTCCGTATCAGCTGAGCACAAGGGGTTGAGGCAGCGGCCGCGAGGCATAGTGAACACTGAAGCTCGGTTTGCTTGGCAAACGAAGGTCCTTTCAATACCACTCTTTTCCAATCCTTTCGTTCTTCTCCCCTCAGCCTCATCGCGACTAATGGCCATTTACGCATACGGCCGGCGCTGGGTGAAGGTAGTGTTCTGGGTATTGACAAGCGTTGTCCTGGGGCAGGGTGTGATCACACCTAACATACCGCTGGTGCGTTATCGAATTTATAGTAGGGGGACACCGGGTTATCTGACTGCTCAATAGTCCTTCTTTTTTGATTGGAATCCACCTGGCCAACGGTACCCAGTCCCAGTCACAGGTCTGCCCTCGTCCTTGTGACGATTTCGCCGGCGTTCGCTCAATCCTTCTGCGCATCCTTAGCTCAATGCGAGAAAATCCACATTGTTTGGGGGCGAGGTGTTGCCACAGGGTTTGTTTCTTCTCTCCGGTTGCTTACAATCACTGCATATCTTCTCAGTCCAGATCCTATTGGTCCTTATTACCTCCAAGTCTACACATCGTCAGTGAATGAGCAGTCGCCTTGTATCACCTTCCTCACTTCACAATTCCAGGCTTTACCTCGCTCCGATCATCATTCCCGTCGGTGACGTTCTAACCTACGTAGGTTTCTATCGGGCAATGATGAATTTTCCTGAACGATGACTTGTGTTAGGACTGGGCTGTTCCTTTTCCCCCCGGGACTTTGGTAAGCGCTTTCAATCTGCACTTTGAAGCTCGATATAGGACTGACCTCTGGGGTGACATAGTATGAAATATGCATGGTGGGTAAACTCCAATATCGACTGTCGTCTACCGATTTATAAACCTTGAATAGTTTGATAAAAACGGGCACACGGGCGGGTGTCAAGCAGCATATACAGTTACTTCCCCCACTACTGAACCTACCTGTGCAAACGTTACCTTGCCACCCTTTCTTTCTGTCGATGCCCAAGTCAATAACGGCCCAATGTCGAGGTATGGATGGATTGAACAAGTTGGTTTTAGTCCATCATATCCGTAATCCCTAATTGCTGATTCCCCTGTCCAAGTGTTCTGATATTTCTGTTACCCCCAAGAACGGAACTCCCCCGTACACTCTTACGGTATGCTCTCGACTTCCTTGACGTCGTTCGCATCAACCCATAACTCATGATATTGGGCAGGTTGCTCCTTCCCTCCAGCCTCCATACAACATCACGAGCTCGGATATGAAGAGCATCAATTGGACAGTTACACTGTCATGGGCGATGCCGTTTTTTATAAGTGTCGTCGATTCCGCCGGTAATATGTGGGCCAATGGACTTCTACATAGCGGCTCTGGGTCTCACACCGCCTGTCTTTCTGGTGGTACAGCTCAAGCGATGAGGTAAGTGGGCCGATCTTTTTCACTATATTTTTTCTCAGAATCAATAAATAGCCCCCACATGGTCAAACCGGTTATCGCCATTGGTGCGGGTGCTGGTGGACTAGGTCTTGGGCTTCTTATACTGGTCATCGTGTTATTCTGCCAGCGGCGCCGCCGTCTTTTCAACAAAAGATATGTGGATCGAGCCCTGCACGACCCTCCCACCAGCCCAGGAACCTTGTCAACACAGCAAACGTCTAGACCTTCGACGGCTTTGAGTGGTCTTCAGAACAATTTGCTGGGAACTGCCAACCGATTACCGACTTACAACATCGAGCCCTTCATAATGCCTGGGGAAGAAGAGCCTCTCAGCCGTCAATCGGCTTCACCCCTTCCCGGCGCGACTGGTCGTACGCTATCCTCTGACAACTCTTCCTTTGGTGCGCAAAACCAAATCTACGTCGTTCACCATGATAGCCAAGCTCCGCCTGTAACTATCTACCACGAGGATGGTACGCGCATCGTCGAATTGCCGCCGAGGTATCCTGCCAGCGGTTCTGGTCGGAGCGAAGGGGCGAATGAGACGCGGGCAGGGCGACGCAGTACGAGTGATAGCAAAAGCGATGGGGAACGGGCCGACGCAACCGCAACTCAGAGAATTCTTAGGGAACACCGACGGCCAAACGTCTCCAAAAAGTCTCTTGGGGAGGGGGGTTGATTGAATAACCCAACGAGTTGAAGAGCTCCGATTTAAGTTCTTATCGACTTATTCTTTACTTCAGGACAGCGCGTTTGTTAGGTAATGCGGCGCTACAACCGTCACTTTGGAAATGCAGGAACAGTGATTGCGTACTCTATGAAGCCAGGATCTTCGGCGTCTAAGGGTGTCTCATAATGCACACTGACTTTGGCATATTCCCAAGGCACGGCGACGCCTGGGTCCGCACAGAAGCGCTCAGGGCATAAATTATATACGAGTTTTTTTGTCAGGAATTCTTCCCTGTTCCAGTTCCGGATGGGTTTATACCTCCGAGTCTGAGTCCGAGTCTAGCAACAGGTCCATCTGAGTCTAGGTATTTCCTATTTCAAGTTTCGGATTTCAAAGGGTTATCAGACGACTGCACTCCGTCCAATGGATTTTGATCTACGCAGTGGGTTGATACTTCGTACCTTACTTAGTCGAAGTTCATAGGAATAATTAAGGTGAGTGATATCGGTGAAATTGTGTGCTGTTGTTCGCTTTTCAATTTATAGACTGACAGGTAGAAGGATCCATGAGGGATTATGCGGTTGCGCACACCATCGTCTTCTTATGCAAATGGCATATCGTACCGGTCGTCCACTCGATGTTCTCGTCGTCGTATTTCGCGACGCGAGTGCTGGTAGCTTGTAGTTGTGCGAGTTCGGGTCAGAAGAGGTTGTAGTACTCACTGATAGCCGAAAGATAAAATTCCTTCTAAAGAAACATGCGCTGAGGGTGGGAAGGACATAAGTACTTGGTTAAGGGCCTTACTTTCTTGGCGATTGGTAAGTTGTAAACTTGGTGTTGAATCTGAGGGCCCTCGGTGCGCGTTTTTTTTTTTAATCCGACGAATTTCGGTGGGGCAGTCCAATTTATGTAAGTACGCCGTGCAAGTATATATTACTTGATATTACTGTAACGGCCGTCATATATATATGTGGTACATATATACTTTTACACTACTTACTCTGGCTCTATGAAGGAGTAGATAGACCATGCGACATTACTGCGTATTGTGGATTCATGAAAGAGGTAATCTCAAGGGATATGATCGCAACCACCTTTAGAATGTCCAAGACGACTCTCTCAGAAGTTCAATAAACGAGCCTGTATAGACATAACTTCAGCTGAGCCAGCCATCTCTGGGTTACCCTGGACAAATCTGTCAAGGGCGCCAGCAGCTGCGTTGAACCATTCAGCACGACGAACTAAATACTTCCCCACCCAATAAGCATAAAAACCTTTACTCCCAATTGCCAATTGAAATGCTTGCTGCTCCTCATCTGCTACTATGGGGAGTAATTGAGCAATGGTATCATCAGGGACGCCAGAGGAGTGGAGAGAAGATGCAAAATGCTCGATGAAGGAAAGACGATCTTTGAGGAACAAATCATCGGGTGAAGGGTCGTCACGGAGAGCTATCATTGCGGGACACCTCACGGCAAATTGTAGGGGTAATCGACAAACCCAATCATCCCAGTCCAAAATCCTATAAAATGTAAACAATTAGTTATATCGAGATAACAGTGATATGCATAATACTTTAATCCTTACCCCGTGATGTTAAAATCGCCGTCAACAAGAATATTCCCCGGATTGAGGTCGGTATGCATAAGTGGAAACGGCAAGGTGTCCAAGGACGAAATGTGGTACTTTTCTTCGGCCATGGCACGATAGATCAGACAGTCAACAGGGTCTAATAATGGGAGGCCACCATTGAAGATACGTCTGAGGCGCGAATCGATCCTCCTGAGCGTCCAAGCAAGCGCTGACATGGTGCCAGTGCTGGATTGTATCTGCTGTGTGGTATGCACCAACATGTCGACAGAGTACTGGGCTAGCTGAGCCAGGACCTTTTCTCGAGCCTCTGGGGGAGGAAAGGTCGCGTTCCATGTCAACGTTGACCCCTCGATCCAGTCCAATAGGATATAAGGCGTTCCAACGCCATCTCCATCCTCGCTGTCGGACCAAGCATACACAGTCGCGATGGGTATAGTGGGTACGGTATTCTTAACATAGTCCATTGTTGTCACCGTGGGCTCGACGGGCGTCATGATCATGTCGTGTGGGACACGAAGTGCCCAGCTCGTGCCATCCTCGAATGTGATGGGATAGACTGTGTTGCAACCACCTGAGAACTCGTTTTTATTAGCGGTACAAGGCTGCCCCTTGATCGAGGAAGCAGTCTTGTAAACCTGGTCCCAGTTGACTTTTGCGCGCGTAGCTCGTGATTGGTCAATAAACGCCTGTGAGATAGAACTTGGACGACGACAATAAGATCAGATGCGAATTTGTGGTCGCACCATCAGGGTAGATCGAAATATTACTAATAGTCTCGGTGGATTTCAATGCAACGGCCTTTTGATAAGAACCTGCCTCAATGGTCGGAGGGAAGTGGAAGGAAAAAGATGGGGGATAGAATTGGGATAGAAATGAAATGAAAATGATGGTACTTACAGTCATCCACCTGCTAATGATACGCCGAAACTGAGAAATTGCATCCAACAATTTGAAGTACAACATTCAGCCATAAAAACTACATGAATATTTGAGATAAATTACACTCTATAACCCTACCAAATTTCAGAATGTTTGAACCACAGGTCAGGAAGAAAAGTCAAAATTATGAGTGTATCATTGGGTAGTGTGACTGTATTGCAGCAATTTCCAAAAACAGTCCATTTTGAAAACTTCACAGCAGCACCAATACTGCTTCAATTTTTCCCAAATTTTGTAATACGGTAGATGTGAACCTGTAGTGCACGTTACAATTTATTTCACAAAGATTGATGTAGTATTGAGTGAGATATTAGTTGGTCAAAAGTGTATCAAATGATGGTAGCGTATCATTGGTGGGTGGATGACTGTATGATCGGATCCGGAATTTGAACTCAGAAACCAATCCCAGATCCGCAACGACTCGTCAACCTCGTCCTATAACCAGCCTGTGCCGCGATGAGTCCAAGTTGAAATTCAAGCCCTGTATGCAATATGTACCTGACTCGAGTCTCGAGCGCACCGTGCCCCCCCAATGCTCCCAAATTCAAACGATGTAGGTTCGGAAGCTCATTTTTTCCATATATGCAGCGGGAAGAGATGCAAAAGAACGTAGTTTGGCTCTTCTAGTAGCCAACTTGGGGATTGAACCCAAGACCTTCGAGTTATTAGCTCGACGCTCTAACCAACTGAGTCGGCCAATATCGTATTTTCAATGTTTGCTACACAAGTTATTTACTTACTATTTACCCAAAGTTCGGTTCCTGGTCAACATCTCCACCCATGCATGCATCTTGCATTCACACCAAATAAAAATTTCAGAGGAGTCCCAGACCACCTCCTCAAATCGGGAGTGAGAAAAACCCCCGCTTGTATAGAATTCTAGATACTTGGGTATATGCGCGGTACGTAGGTGGTTCGTACGTCATGTAGCTGAGTGAGATTGGAGGCTAAGGGATGTGCGTGGGTCGTCGTGAGTGGAGGTGGGAGGGAGGGAGGAGGAGTAGAGGTGCGGAATAAATAGAATGCCAGGAAAGGAAGGGAAGGGCGGAAGGGAGGGTATGAGCGTATGAATACGAGGACAATACATAGAGAAGAATGGATGAGTGAAAGGTATGTATAGGGCAAAGCATGTCGATAGCGATGTGCGAGAACGAGATGGGGTCAAGGATGGGAGGGAATACATACATTGATTTTTTGATAGATAGGTAAACGCATACTCGCCCATCAATTCTCCTTCATCTCCTCGTCAATCCTCTCACTCTGTACGACGGAGAGGCCCCTGGCGCGTGTCTTAGCCTTGATACCGAGGGGCACTCCTTGAACTTGAACTTGAGCTTGTGGAACAGGGGCGAACGCCATACGCTGTCCCGCTTGAGGTATGGGTAACGCGGGGAGGGGCGCAGTAGGGGGTGGTACGGCTGGAGCTGTGAGTTTACGTACGCCTCGCCTTGGTCTGCATCAGGTGTTATTAGCCATTCACTACATGTAGAAAAAAAGACAAAGGACCTCAAAAGACCACCAACACTCCCACTCCTCATCCGCCCTACAAGACTCGTACTCTCACAAGCCACGTTCCGCACATCATTCCCACCAAGTCCAAGTCCAAGGGCAAGTTCTCCCGCTTGGACGAGGCTCCCGCTGCGACTCCGCGATCCTCCAAACCCACCGGGAGGAGGAGGAGGGAGGTGTCGTTGTAACTGCAGCGCAGCACCCGCTGTACGTGCCGGAGAGCGAATAGCATTCATGGGTGAGGCTGCTAGCGTGATGCTTGAGCGGCGTTTGCGTAGGCGGGGTTGGGACTGTTGTCTGGGGAGGACGTGATTCTGACTCTGACTCGTGCTAGTGAGTGTGCCCCGGTGCGTTTGTGTCGGCGTAGCATCCCTATCAACATCCATGTCGAGTCCAAATTCAACGTCGCTGTCGTCTGGTATAGGCATAGGCGACGACGGGCGGGCTGGAGATGGGGTTGTTATTGGTGAGAGGTAGCTGTCTGCTCGTTGTTTTGTAGGTGTATGTGGGGATGCAGAGGAGAAGTAGGCATGATGAGGAGCGAGGAGGCCTGAGGAGAAGAATGCTGAGTAGGTTGTCATGTTGAGGTGAAGGACAACGGGTGGTTTTGAATGAAGTTGGTTCGAATTTCCCTTTTTCGGCAATGGCCACAAATTGAAATTCGCAGCCCATTTGGTGGTTAGCACTGTTCTTTATCCCTGACTTTTCACTCGAGTATGGTGTAACGGTTAACATTGCCGCCTTTCAAAACATGGTTCGCATATACGCGGCAGCTCGGGGTTCGATTCCCCGTACTCGAATTACTCAAACGATTTGGTATTTTTTAAAAAGTTTTCCCACCCCTCCTACCCAACTTTTGCTTTCATGGACTGATCTAATCGTGCAAGGGTGGAAGAAGGTCCGTAATCTTGAATAGAAATGAAAGATAATAGGCAAAAACAGGGTTGCCTCGATGTGAGGGCAACCTGCGAGAAATGTATTTCACGGCCTCGATGTCCTGATCCTCTACGTTACAAACGGATGAGATGAAGAAGAAAAGAGGGAGCAGGAGGGTGGGTGAATGCAAGATACCGCTACCTCAGAAGGATGGGGTAGGAGGAAGAGAGAGGAAAGTTCGACTCTGCTCAACCTGAAATGCTGGTCTCAGAGACCAGGAATATCTCGGGGAGAGGAGATGTGTTACGTCCCCTAGGCACCCGTGCGCCCGATTAGACTACAGTAAAAATAATTCTAAACTCGACTAATCGTGCAAGGGTGGAAGAAGGTCCGTAATCTTGAATAGAAATGAAAGATAATAGGCAAAAACAGGGTTGCCTCAATGTGAGGGCAACCCGCGAGAAATGTATTTCACGGCCTCAATGTCCTATTACCTATAAATGTGAGTGAGGGAAAGGGAAGGGGGGGAGATTATATAAGTGTCTTTTGAAAAAGGAAGAAAGAAGTTGAGTGGAGTGGAGTGGAGTGATGTTTGTAAGAGGCCAGGATAAAAATATGAGGCAGTACAAGTCAGAGAAAATAGTCCAATGTTAAATGAAAAAAGTCAAAAGATCAAATGTTCGTAGCTGGTTGGTGGGCAGGGTGCCCAAATAACATAGCTTGGAGAAGAACAGGATTCTTTCTGATGTAGATCTGAAAGGTATCCGATGCCCATCGTCCAATGGCTTGAATGATGTTGGGAGGTACACCAGCTTCAGCAAGAGAAGTGGCACCTCCAGCATGCATAGATTGGCCTGCAATATCGGCAGGGAAGAAACGACGGAGTCGTTTCATGAACCAGGAGCGGGTCGGCACACTGCCAGACTCACGCAACCAAAGTTCAGGTTTTAACGGATGAAGGGTGTCTCGTGATTGTAAATATGAGGTGAAAAATGAGTATGGGTCGGTTGGGAGGTTTGTCTTTTCAATGATAATCAAGTTTCCTTCATAGAAGCGGTCGGCCTTGTGGCCAGGCAGCCAAAATGAGTAGGATTTCTCAGTGATATCAACAGTGTGCCGGAGGATAACTTTCCGATAATTGCGCTGTGCAACTTTGTCTGGGAAGGTAATCTCTCCAAGACACATGAGGCCATGGAAACCTGTCTCTAGCATTGAGAGGAATAGCTTGTCATCATGACAAGTGGAAGACCCTATGGCAGAGATGACAGTTTGCAGATCAGTGGTTGACAGTGGGCGTTTTCGTTTTACAGGAGTTCCAAAGCGGCGTTGACATCCTGTCATAGTACGTGACACAAGCATAGAGTTGTGGGTTTTCCTCACATCTGGGAAGAAAGGTTCAAGCTGATTGCAGATCCCGGATAGATAAGAATTGACGGAAGAGGGTTTGATATGTGATGACATGTAGACAGCATAAAAGCTGAGAGTTTGTTCAGTGGGTGTGATATCGAACTTGTGGATTTTGCAGAACGTGAGATATGAGTTCAGGGCTGATGTGTATGTGATGTGAGAAGAGTTGTTGATGGACATCCCCAATGCAATTGACCGTTCATGAACTAGACGATCAAGAGTCCATGGTTCACGCTGGGGTTGGCGAGAACCACGTGAAATAGAAATCATTTATTAATTACCCCCAGCGTAGGTGATCGAGGGGGCTGCAGATAAAGGTAACAATGTGTAACATCGGAAGAGGTGGGTCGAGACATATCAGGGATGAAATTACTGGGAGGACGGGCACTCAGGTCCTTTGTGGCCACCCTTGGAGCACTTGTTGCAAACATGGAGTCGACGACACTGGCTGCCATCAAGCAAGCACAGCCCCTCATTCCATCGGCTGCATGCCTCCTGTTTCTTGCGTGAAGTCGAGGGTACCTTTGAGATAGGTAAGCGTTGCACAACAGCTGCACCAATGGAATCCATGTGTGCGGTTCTAAGATCGGCAAATTTGTCGAAATGAGTGAGCTCGAGATCACGTCGGCTGCCGACACGATGGCGAACAGCCTTGTCGAAAAGAATAACTCGGTCATGGAACAGGATATCAGTTGCTGCAAAAAGTGCGATGATGTACTCAGCATAATCGGCCAGTTCTCCCGCACGATGAGGGAAAGCCATTGACGTTGTGCGAGATGCTCTATTCCAAGCGATTGTCCACTCCCCCGCACTTGAAACAATTTTGGTTGGGGCAACGGTTCCAAATTTGATATCAAGATCACCGATTGACTCAATGCGCTCGTCGTTATTGGATGTCGAGTAATAACCTGTAAGTACCGTGTCGAGGTTGACAGCGCGACCCGCAAGAATGTTCGTCCATTCGGAGTCTGGGAATTCAGGGCATGTGGGTGAGTTGATGAGGGATTGCTTCGTGCCCTTAGGGTTGACTGAATACAGTTTGAGGAGGTCGAGTGAAGCTGTGAGGGAAGGGGATAAAGTGACCGAATGTATGAAATCTGAGACAACCCATGGGTATTGAGACTCATCAGGTTTTGCATGTTTCATTGGGCGAGACAGTTCCTCCTCATCAAATTGCTCTTCAACAGGTGATTTTGAACGTTGCCTATTGCCACGGCATTCGGCTTCGGAAAGGTGGTGTTCGTGGTTTTCAAGGATGACGATATAGCGCGCAAAGGCCTCTTCGACTCCTGTCGGGTCTGCTGGTAATGCGTCGGTGAGTGTGGTGTAGATTCGGCTAAGTGCTGTGGCTTTTGAGATGTTTGAGGCACGAAAGTCTTCGATTGGCTTGTTGCAAGCAGCAAGGGCAGCGATAGAAACTGGGGCATTCCCAAGCGTTCAAACTCGACTTTGCCCAGATTCCGGTGACAAGGATCGGCGATTACCAGAACCTTGTTCACCGGAAGTTGTTCCTGGATGCTGTTGATCACTCGCACCGTTGTTACCACCTTGAGTAGTGTCGTTGTTACCACCAGAAATAGGAGTTTCAAGAGGAGTAGGAGTTGCATCAACGACATTGCCAGTAGACATGAGATGAAATGATGAGGATTTGATCCGATGCAACTAAGAGTTGTAATATGAATGCAAGATACCACTACCTCAGAAGGATGGGGTAGGAGGAAGAGAGAGGAAAGTTCGACTCTGCTCAACCTGAAATGCTGGTCTCAGAGACCAGGAATATCTCAGGGAGAGGAGATGTGTTACGTCCCCTAGGCACCCGTGCGCCCGATTAGACTACAGTAAAAATAATTCTAAACTCGACTAACTTAATACTGAGAATTTACGCGGATTCGGTCACGTGCCCTTGGGATTCCACCTGCTGACGTGCCTTCTTTGTTTGCGTTCCCGCCAGCAGCCAAACAGCTGCGCGTCGGGGTGTCCGCTCGTCGTCGTCGACGCTGCCCGGCCTCTTCCCGCCCACTTACCTTGCCGGCAATGGGCGTGGCGTGCGGGCCTGGTCTGCTCCTTGGCCTGGGAGCTTGGAACGGAGGAGATGGTCGGCTGCTTTTTTCATCTACCCTCCTTTCATCTACTTGTAGTTAAATAACATCATCAGAATGTTCGTGAAAGGGCGCGTGCCTCTTTGCAGCAACGCACCCTCTTTCTTTTCGTCCACCTGGTTCCTCACGCTGTCATCCCAGCCTCCGCATGTCTCCTTGAGCCATTTGGTGAGTTCACTAACCTTGACTTGCCAGCTGGCGCCCTTTTGAGTGCTCAAACAACAGCTGAACTAACTGGATTCCAGACAGCTGCAGGGGATGTTAAAGGCGGTCCCTGTAACTTTACGAGATCAAACCTGGGCCCAAGCTACAGAGCTGTTCGTCAAAATTCCCTGGATGCCGTCGATTTGTGAAATTTCTGATCTTTATCTCGTTCTAACAACAATGATCAAGCTTTACACCAAAACTGATTATATTACAATACAGTAGCCCAAAAACATGATTTATGGTACAAGAATGGAATCAACATCATTGGCAGAAAACCTACTGTAAGCAAACTGTAAGTGTTTAGCGTTTAGTATATATATAATATACTGTACTAATACGACCACGTCTTCACGTCACGCATCACAAATGGTTGTGAAGGAAGGGAAGTAGGCGTGATGTCACGCATCACACCAAGTTTTGAAGAGTTTTTTTCTGTGAATTAAAAATAGTCATTTTTTTCCGGACCTGCGGTGCCTTTCTTAAGCATCACATTTGGTGTATTTAGAACCATGCCATACTTGAGGAATGCATGCTTACCTTCCAGCCAAAAAATTGACAGGTTGCTGGGCCAAACCATCTGAGAAATATGTGGTGGACAAAGAACAAAAACTCTTCGTCACACATCACACAGGACAATGAAGTGACGAAGAGATGGTCAAAGGGTGTCACACCCCAAGGGGCCTGAACAGTTGGTCGTATTAGTACAGTAATACCAGAGGGAACACATGCACGTGCACACCAAATAGAACCAACGTGTCGCGTCGCGTCTGTTTTTATAATGTGAAGTGGACCATCTATTAGCCATTATAGTCCCTGTGGCCCTAAGTAGTATATATACACCTTTCAAGGCTTTCTCGTCTGAAGGGGGACAGTCCTAACCATCTGTGTTGTAAATACAGATGCACACAGGAATTAACCAACAGGAAACAGGTATTAAATAAGGTGGGTAAGTAGTGGTAAGAAGCCGTAAGAACTTACACTCCCAGAATTTACAGTAAATCGGGTTCAATTTACGGGGATTTACAGTGAGCTGGTGCGGTCCAGGAGCCGAATGGTTGAAATTACAGCGAGCTGGACCCTGGTGATTGATTTACAGATTTATCCTTTGGCCAAGCATTCCGTCCCTGTAAAATCTCAAGTCCCTTACCAGCCCTTACCATGCCTGTTCAGAAGCTTGGCACTCCCTTCTTCCAGAGACTCATAAAAGACAATGTTAGATTATTCAATTTATTGAGCTACATATGCTGCTTCTACTCCATGTATAGATGCACCCCAACAGCAAAAAAACACAAAGGCATCTCACCCTGTACAATCTGAAAGTAAGTAGAGTGCCAGAACACAGGGTGCCTTAGTTTATGATCGCCGTCAGTGGTGCACACAGGCACACCATCATCTCCGAATGTGAACAAGTCGCGAGCCGATGATGTTAACGTGGTGGTGGGGCTGATATTGAAATGATTTGAGGCGTAGTGACGGGGGCACGTAGTACTATGTCAATTTCGCAACTATAAGCAAGGACCGTCATCTGAAGAAATAAAAATGACACTTACTGTAATGTCAACAAGGCGACAAAGGGACAGCTAGACCAAATCCTCAGAGTCAATGTAGGTCGCAAGACAGCGCTCGGTGAAGTGTGCGGCGCAGCTGCAAAAGAGGGGGGAGAGCAGACGACTATGGGGCTGCATCGCTGACGCAGGAGCAAAGCACGTAGAGGAAGGTGGGGCGTGAGGATGTGTAAATTCCAATATGCGCCACAGTCTGTGTCATAAGTCAATGAAGTGTGTCGCCAGAGAGGAATCGAACTTGTTTTCAAGGGTTTTCTTGACACTCAGACATCTGTGCGTTGTCCGAAACCTGGCTATATTCGTCTTGGAGGCGGAGGGTGTTAATGAATGCGTGTATGTTTGAGGTGGGGTGGAGGACGACGGTGTGGAGGGAAAAGGGTATCGTTACCTGCCTCACGGGGTATGAGACAGAGGCGAGGGAAGTAGCATGAAATTCTTGTGCAGCTAATGGAAGCTGGCTAGCCTGACACTGTTGACGAGGGTGGCCATAGCCTTGTTGTAGAACCAGGGATAAGTCTGTTTTGAAATCAGTAAAGAGAAAGGGTCAACGCGAGTTCGAGAATGTAGCCAGATGAATCACGTACCACTGTTCATGTAAAAGGATTGGGTCTCCTTTTCAGACTCTTTCTCCCCATCTACGCTCCATTAACGGTGGCGGCTTTGACCTTCTCCATTGTCATACTACGTCTTAACTGGGCGGAACCTGGAAGGCGATTTCGAGGCGGTGGAGGTCGATGTAGCTGTGTTTTTGAAGTGAAAATGAGTAAGGAGTGGACTGGTGGGCGAGTGGGAGATGTGCAGGCGGCGACGAGTGGTATGGGTAGTACAGGCGGCCCTACGGGATATGGGATTGATGGGCCGTCACGCGTCAGGCTCAGTAAAAAGCGAAGTCAAGAAAAATCATACGAAGTCAGAGGTCAGTCAGACATGTGTCACACGTCCGTAATTTTCACGCCAGCCTTCCCTTGGCATCAAATGGGAGGTGAGTTTAGTCATAGGTTAGTATCAACATTGTCGTACATTCTATATACATGTCTGTGCCAAGAATTCTCGAAATGCTTCATCTTTTTTTTCCGGTATGCATGTGCTACTGTAGGTAGCATACTTGCAGTGTGCCGACGCGTGTGAAGAACTTCAAGTCATGAGCTGCAAGTCCGTTGAAACTCCGACATCATGTTGAATTTTGAATTTCCCAACACGGAAATTCATTGTTCTTCCTTCCCAGCACATTCAACGAATGGCCTCCTCCCTCAATGAACAGCCTCCTCTTTCCCTCGACGAATCGTCTCCTCATCGAACGGCCTCCCCCCTCTCTCGACCAATGGCCTCCTGCCTCTCTTGATGGATGGCCTCCCCTTGGCGAATGGCCTCCTCTTTCGACGGATGGCCTCTCGGCGAATGGCCTCTCCCTCTCTCGACGGATGGCTTCTCGGCGAATGGCCTTCTCCCTCTCTCGACGGACGACCTCTCTGTGAATGGTCTCCTCCCTCTCTCGACAGACGGTTTCCCCTCTCGGCGAGTGGCCTCCTCCCTCTCTTGATGGACAGCCTGCTCCCTCTCTCGACGGACGACCTCCTCCCTCCCTTGGCGAACAGCTTCCTCCCTCCCTCAATGAATGGTTCTCATACTTCCCTTGATGAACGGCCTCCCCCCTCCCTCAACTCGAAGAACAGTCTTCCCCTTCTCTCAGTGAATGGCCCTCCTCGTGTGTCTTAGTCCCCTCATACTATACTCCTTAGGCTATAGGCCCACTACATGTATTCTTTAAAATAGTCAAATACAATTTTATTCAGTCTATTTCCTGACCCAAATTGAGCTCAAGCAATCAATGACTATTATATGACTAGTACATGACTGTGGCGTAATATATGATTTGCAGTGTACAACTAATGTACTTATGACTATTGTTTGACTATTGTAGTACGAGCGTAGTCAGAAACGCTTAAAAAAAACGACATTTAGTCATACAAACTCAAATTCGTGACTTTCTTCTGACCAACTTCCGACTTCGCTCTTTACTGAGCGTCAGGCCTCAGGGACGTCAAGCGAAGAATCCGGCGGAAGGCGATTTTACAGAATTTACGGTACCCTTGTAAATTGGTACGGATAAAGTTACTTAGCGAGTACTTACACCCATAAACCCAAATTGAAATTACATTTTCTGGTACAAGCACTTTCTACATATTTCTGAATTCATAAATGACTCGTGACTCCAGGGGCTCAGCGCTCAGATCTCAGCTTTCTTTGAGTAAGCCCTTTGAGAATTGGCAAGTGCGCGCGATCTGGAAGAAGGAGCTTGGAGAAAGTGTGGAGAGGGGGAAGCACCAAAATGAAGGACTGCGCGGAGTCTTGCTTGAATCATCCAGTAAAGAGGTCAAGAACTCTGCAGAAAGTTGTTGAATCGTCTGTTGTCAAGTAATCCTTTTGACTTGGTGCATACTGCGTCGCTACTTTGGAACAGTCTGATTTCAACTCTGGGGAAGGAACCAAATCGAGACTATATAGGAAGGTTAGGGTGGAATGTGACCCATGAGGGAAAAACTCGGGGAATATGTAGAGCTGGATCCAAGCTGGATCCAGTGTCCAAACTCCCATATGTGCGTGCGAAATAGGCTTTTTGAGTTTGTGTTTTGGTGTGTTATACATGGGTGTCTCCAACACCATCCAGCGGTCCTTGAGCGGTCCGAACCGCTCCTTCAGCTACGCAAAAGATCAGCACGGAAAAGAGGTTGTCCTCGACAATGAGACGATGTGGTACTTTGCTGACAACCCTTGCACAACCCCAACATCCTCGGCCATCATACTAACACAGGCGCGCGCAAGGCTTACGATCCAGACATAACCTCCAAAGTTGGTATCAAGCTCAAATGCGGTGAAATGCGGCGCAGGGGCATCTACCAGAATCCCCCTTTTGTGCCGCTGATCTTTGAACGTTGCTATCTTTCACAATACCAGGCTGGGTTTGACAATGTGAGTACGAAAAGTCACTAAAATTCCAACAGCCAGTTACTCATATTCCCTCTAATCAGACACGACAACATCTCCCGCTCAACATTGCTGGCGGCATCCAGGGAATGATGGTCAACTGTTGGTCGACTTTCGAAGGCCCGTCGCCACAGGAACCGCAAACAACTATAAATCACTCAACCAGCGTAGACGCTCGTCGGATGTAACTCGACGTTTACTTAAACAGTTGTCCACTGATAGGGCTATCCAACTTTTTTGTTCCCCCCCCCCTCTTTAGACCGTCATCCACTTTCGTTTCCGTCTGTCCATCCTCCTTTCCTTCGTTCTCCCCCTTCTGTTCTTCAAGTCGGCTTTTTTCTCGGCCTCCCACTTTCCTTAATCGCAGCCAGCCCCCCACACCCGAGTCACCCCAAGTCCATTGCCAACATCATGGCCAACTCCAACTCAACAACAACCATCCCATTCATCCCAAAGCTTTTCACGCCACTCAGCGTCCTCTCAATCCTCATGAGCGCAACCATCATCGGCCTCGCAGTGGTCAACTTCGGCTTCCTCTCAATCTGGCTCAACATGTCCATCGCCATCCTTACGATCATCTTCCACGTCACCAGCCTCTTCCTTGTGTGGCGCGAGCGGCAACGTGCCCTCGCGGAATCCAGACTAACCTTCACGCCATCGCTGACGTCAGTCAGTAGTAGTATCGGGGAGAAAACTCCCCCATCCATCATCATGGAATACCAGAAAAACCCACCACAAGAACTCCCCGTCGCGAGTTGCGCAACAAGCTTCGGGCTCCTTATCTTTCTCCTCGTTGTCTACGCCGTCGCCTTCTTCGTTACGATCAGCATTACTGTTAATGGGGGGGTCAAAAGCACGCTACCGTCAGAGCGCGCAAAGGGGATGACTCGTCCGTGGAACATCCACGTCCAGATTGCACAATCTGCGATGTTGGGTGCGGAGTCACTTCTTATGGCGGTTATTGTTGGCCTGTGCGCGATGGCGCGCTGGAAGTTTGGCCTGCAGGAAAGGGAGAAAAGGGATGAGGTGGATTATTATGGAACGGCAGCTCCTGCGTGCGTCTTTTTCCTTGTATCTCGTCTTTTTGAGAGCTCACTGGCGTGCAGTAAGTTGATGTATCCTGCGGTGGTCTAGCTTTCATGGGACGCGATGGGTGAGCAGTTTCATGAACGAACTGTTCTACCTCCTGCTGCCGACCTTGTTCCTTACTATGCTGCCCGACCCCATTTCCATGGCCCTCAGTTTTATCAATCGCTTCCGACGTCACCCGCCCATAGGGCTTGCTTATATTTATGCCCATACCTGCTTGATGCACCCCTTCCGCGCTGGAGCTATACATACGTACGCGGAACCTCTCGATTTCCCATCCCACTTCTTAGCGACACCTCTGGACAGTGTGTTACGCCAGAATCACTCTTACTTTTTCCTGAGGATAGACAGACACCTATTGTATAGCAGAATATCACCGCACTCGCTTTTGATAGGATCCTTAAGCGGCCAGACAAGCCGTCGTTCTCACAAGACAGGGAACTTCAACTACAATGAATGCACCAAAGATTCGTGGGACTCATGATGAGTTCACTTGATGGTATTAATCTAATTTTCCCGATATTCATGCTGTGAACTTTCGAAGGTACCGACGTGAAGGGGTGCGGACTTAATTATTTCCGAAATTGGGCTCACATTCTGAGAGCTCAAAGTAGTGTTTCGTCTCTCCTGCAAATTCTGATTGAGGAGGCATAAAGTTGCATAAAAGCCAGTTTGGAGGTGTTTGCAGGTCTTTTATATTTGCTTCCGAAAGAAGCCGACCCAATTGGAAGAATGGCCTTCTAACCCTACACACACCGATGCCAAACTGTATGTCTTCCGTCTCTCTTTTTGCCGAACAACTTTGATACATTATAGGCTATAGCATCTCGAACTATATCGACTTCCGTTGGACAAACACCGGTTAAACATTGTGGTTGCATCGTGGCGCCTTGTAGGCTTGCCTTTCGTGCGATTGCTTAAAAGTATCACTGTTCAACGTTCAGTGAGCATGGCTTTACTTGTCTTTTGTATTTCATGATTGCTCAGATCTCTCGGCGAGACCAGGAAACTGAAATGCACAGGATGTTGCCTGGTCCAAGCCACCCAGGTCTCGGTTGCAGGGCTCCATCGCTTCCATTCTTGTGTTTCCGCGACATGCATCCCACTACAACTCCTGAACGCCGGCGTAGGGCTTTTCCCATTTTACACCGTGATCCAGTCAGGTTGGCCAGTAACGCTTCCCAGACTTCGGGGAACAACCACACTAATGCCAACAACCTCTTCCCGTTTCCAATCAATCCACGTCCCAGCCCCCATCAAATCTTTCACCTTTCTCGGGGGGCATCGCAGTTAGATATTAAAGCTCGATGTAAGCCCATCCCCCGTTCTTGATCGTCCCACCAACCACAACGCAATCCAGATTATGACCTTGTGAGATGCCACCATCCGGACTCACAACACGCTCGATCGCTGCCACCCGCAGAAGCGCACGCCCGCTTCCAGGCGATCAATTCCGCTTACGACTTTCTCCGTGGACGGGCGTCATCGCATCTTCCCGGGGGGACCACCTGGGGCCCCAACGCCCGCGCAGAGCCCAACTTTGACCCTTATCTTCATGAACTTGCACGGAGGAGACGTGCCTATTACGCTTCGCAGGGCGGGGCTTCAGGCCCAGGGTTGGGGTGGAGTGAGGGATTTGGCGCTTCAAAAGAGGAAAGAAATTCGCAGTGGAGTGATGATGGGTGGCAGGAGCGAATGCTTGTCTGGTTCGGCCTTGTGGTGCGCATTTCGAGTTCTTCGCAGGAATGTCATTTGCGACCTTCTTCCCGTTTGCTAGGCACTGATCGGAGGATTATATCCTGGTCTATTCCTGTTTCCGTTCCACATGGAACAGACACATCGAGCGGCGGTGGCTAATCTTACTCAAGCTAGGAATGATGCACGAGAGTTCGGTGAAGAAAGGCGGGATGAGATGCGGAAGCGTGTCAGAGATATGAAGTCGTCGTACGATGATGGAGTTTCAGTTTCTACAGAGAAAGATGGGCAAAATGTGTAGCCATAGGGTGATACGCCATTTCGTTGTTTACGTTCCTGCCAACATCGTCGCGCTTAATTTATGCTTTACTCCCCAGGTTTCCACGCCGCAGAACAATCTGGCTTTGACCGCGTCTAGTGGTACTCATCTAAATTGTGGCCGGAGCGAGCAGACTCCACTCCGTGTAGACTCATTCGCGAGTGCTTTACGTGAAGGGGGTTGTATGGATCATACCCACAGCGACTTTCAGCTAATTGTTAACTACTGTCGGTCAGATTGATGAAACTTCGCTTCATCCGATCGATTGCGAACCCTCCCAGAGTTTGGAGTGTCTGTTCGGATTGAGGGTAGCCCATTTACTGAGGATCACAGCGTTTCTTTAGCCATCGCCTCGATTTTCGTGCTTTTGTACGCGCTTCCGAACTGATAGTAAGTAAGCCTTGCTTCTTTCAGTTGGTCCACGCCTACTTTTCTTCACCAGGCCTCTCCGCCCGATCATTGCCCAAAGATCGTCAACCAAATGCGACCCCGTAATTCTGCCATCTCTGCTCCTCTGTTGTCTCACCCGACCCGTTTCGCAGTTTCCTATCTCCGCCTTAATAATAATCTGTTGTTCCAGATATTACACCTGTTCCCAGGACCCACTCAGCTCGGAGTTCACAATGTCGCAATTCTCACCCACGATTGCGGGATTGACATCTGGTGTCATACAGGATGCTACTCACCGCCCGATAACAAATTTGAGTCGCCTTTCAATCTTGAAAATCACTTTTGCAAAGGAGGAGATTTTACGACGCTTAGCCTAGTGTTCGATTTGCCTACGTCTGTATCTTTTCTTGAATTCATTGATGCGTACATTCACCTTTTCTTTCTTTATGTTTGAGGTCTCTCTGAAGGCCCTTGTAATATTGTAATATGACCACTTGTGGCCTTCGATTGGCTTATCGCTCCAAGTTCTTGTTCAACATTTCGCCATTTTCCCATGCCACGAGTGGTTGGGAGTTCATCAAGTCACAAATCGACACCTTGTTTGGCATAAAGCACCGTGACGGAACATCTGCGACCCTGTCTCCTTCTTTCCTAAAACAAACTACGACACACGCGGTGGTCGTGTTGCGTATCAATAATGAACAGAAGAACACTGACATAATTCATGAGAAGTGCGTACTACCTAATCTTTCGAGTTGTCGTCTGATGACTCGGAGTTGAGTTCTGTTCATCAGTATTCTCAAATTGGCACAAGGTTGACGTACGGATGGTCGAAGGCTACGTGACGACAAATTGGCTATCTTCCTAGACTCAATGAGATAACCCCAACCCCCTGTGCGTCCACAGCCACGTATCGGAAACAAGGGAGGCTAGAATTGGATGTCGATACCTCGGTCCCGCAACTTAGGTGGCAGAAGCGGACTTGGTGGATTTTTATTCGGCGGCCACTTGCTTGACATGCGAACTCAGATTCGCGCGTACGGTGCGTAATCGCAGAACAGCTGATCGCCTGTTCTGACATGTATCTCCCACTCGCTAATTAGTCGACGTGAGAGGGAGATTGTGGTACTGACGCGTCTTTCTAGATTGCATCCTCTTCTTTCCATCGGAGATCGACCTCTCCTTGTAAAGTTAGCTCGTGTGCCAGTATTTTATGTCGCAAGGAACGGTGGCGGCTCGTCAAATCCTCGTAACGACCTTGTCATCCAACAATCTTATCTTTCTGCCAGACGTCTTTCTAGAAAATAATTCGCGTGGAGCATCCTCCAGAAAAATGTATAAAAGGTGGTTCACCTCATCGTCTAGAGTTCAGGTTCCAGTCCTACAACAACATTCTTTTAGCTGACTCGACTTCTTCGAAATGTTCCCCACAACCATCCTTACCACTCTCTTTCTCGCCTTGGCTGTCGCCGCCAATCCGATTCTCATTAATCGGTCCCCTATATCGTTGCCTCTTTCCAGACGGCTCAATCTCACCAGCATCGACAACCTCCTGAAACACGACCAGGCTCGTGCTAAGTCCCTCAAGACTGCCGGGACTGGCGGTGTTTTCCAGTCGGCTGCTGTAGTCAACGAGCCCATTACAAATCAAGCTGTTACCTATGTCGCCTCAATCGGCGTTGGTAGCCCCGCCACCTCTTGTAACGTGTTTCTACATCATCGCAGCAACCCTCTTGCTGAACATATGTTTCAGACTCGCTCATCGTCGACACTGGAAGGTTAGCTCTCAAATTTCATGTTACAATTCGACACTGACAATTTGCATCAAGTTCAAACACTTGGGTTGGAGCAGGAAAAGCGTATGTCAAGACCAGCACCAGCGTTAAAACCTCCAACTCTGTTGTAAGCATTCACTTTCTGCCATCAAAATGACCGCTCCTTATGTATAATCGAAGTCCGTGACATATGGTTCTGGATCGTTTTCAGGCACTGAATACCTGGACCAGGTTACCATTGCTTCTGGTTTGGTTATCCCCAACCAATCTATTGGTGTCGCCAGCACCGTCAGTATTTTTTCGGTTTGCATCTTCCCATAGAATTGAATATTTTTCTGTAGTCCAGCGGCTTTTCCGGCGTTGACGGAATCTTGGGGTGAGAAAGCATGGCAGATTCATTATTTATCTAATTTTCTTAAAAGCATTGGCCCGGTCGATCTCACAGTTGGTACGTGCCTCCCACTTTCATTGCATCTTGGCATTCATCAGTTTCCCAGGAACCCTTTCCCCGGCAACCACTTCCTCCATCCCCACTGTTACCGATAACTTGTTCGCTAACGGCGTCATCACTGCTGATGAAATCGGTGTTTCTTTTGAGCCCACCACTGTACAATCCATCGTCAACGGCGAGATTACCTGGGGTATGATACATTTCCAAAATTCCCTACATCAGCTGACAGATTTTTTTTTAACTAGGTGGAACCGACAGCTCCAAATTTACCGGCTCTATTAACTATACCCCCCTTACTACAACCTCTCCCGCTCGTTACTACTGGGGTATCAACCAATCTATCCGCTATGGTACTTCCACAACGATTTTGTCGTCCACCGCGGGTATCGTCGATACCGGTCGGTGAAAGTTTGTTATTTGTCTGGCGTTCACTCTGATTTCCCCTTTACGCAGGAACCACCCTCATTTTGATCGCCACCAATGCCCTCACCAAGTACAAATCAGCAACCGGCGCCGTTGTCGACAACGCCACGGGCCTTCTTCGCATTACTTCCACCCAATATTCAAACCTGAAGAGTTTGTTCTTTACCACAAACGGCGTACGTCTTTTCTGGTTCTGGTTAAATCGAAGATACTGATACATAGCTTTCCTCCAGGTCACTTACGAGCTCACTGCCAACGCTCAGCTCTGGCCCCGTTCTCTCAACACCTACATCGGTGGTACCACTAGTCGAATCTACCTTGTTGTGAACGATCTTGGTTCCCCCAGTGGTCAAGGCCTCGACTTCATTAACGGCTACGCATTCCTTGAAAGGTTCTACTCCGTTTTCGACACCGCCAATAATCGCGTCGGGTTTGCTACCACCCCTTACACGACTGCCACCACCAACTAAGACCTTGGAAGGAAGGCTGGTTCAGGTATTGGACAGTGTTATTCTCAAGTAGTACTTATTTCATACGTCTCTCATTTAAACACTGAAGACTCAGGGAGGAAGGTCGTATTTATGCCAGATGTATACCGCACGTTCCAATTTATTGTTCTGGGTATTTGGAAGGGCTACTGGAAGATGAACTGGGGTTAATGTGACCTCAAGGTCTGATATCGCCCACCAGTCTTGCAATACTTCAACACAACTAAGGCCTGGTTATTCAATAGCCGTGCAATTATCTAAGTCTGATGTATTACAGATCCAGGACTTCAATCGATAAGTGAGATGTCATAATCAAAGTCAAGTAAAACAGTATCTTCTATCTTCTTCCACTTTCTGTTTCGGGTTGGTTTCGGGAGTTAAAATTATCTCGATCAATGAGATTCGAAACAGGCACAGTGCTTTGATTGATCGAGTTTAAACAAAGTGTTTACTCAAGTCCAATGAAAGCCGACCAAGGCTAGTTGCACGCGCACAAAAACAGTCGTGTGTCCGCTGACACACGACTCCGAGCCGCTCATATTTTCTCCAACTCACGTGGTCCTTGCATGGTCCACACCTGATGAGTGTTAGGAGACTCTAACATATTTTTAGATCTACCCCTCATGGTTGAGGAGTGAGATTGAGATGCCCCTTTCCGCTAGGCTCTTGTCTTGACATCTCACTCCTCAACCAGGTAAGATCTTCATCTTTCTATCTAGGCTATCGTCATGATATCTTACTTCATTATCCAGTTTAGCATACACATTAGGCTCTCATCTTGACATCTCACTCCTCAACCAGTCTAGCATACACATTTTTTGTCACCAATAATACTATGTATTCATCGTTCCTCAATCTATCTCATGAGTGAAGGACATGCAAACCTCTTTGCAACTGCAGTCCCAGAAAATGGATTGTCCAGCACTATGGGATTGAATCCAATTGGAAGAAGTGACAAAGATCAAACCAACCCTACTGGACAGGATGGACCTGGAACTAGAGACTGAGCCAACTCTGTTGCGCAGGATGAGAACCTCTATGATGACAGAGGAGAAATCCAAATCCCACCTCGAAATAATGAGAGCAATGACGACCTCAAGGAAGAGTCGATCAGATATATGGACAACACAGTTGATAAATTCAGGCGAGGAGAAATTATGAAACTCAAAGCCTTATCAAACATTATTGGGGCACTCAATTTCGACCCATCCGGAACTAACAGAGTGAAAGATGCTGCCATTGAATTCTATGCTAAAACCCTCGATGAATACACAGCCCTCTCTTCTTCAGCAATTAAGTGAGGAAAGCATGCTGCAATTGGACTCAACCCCAAATCTGCTCAACCCAAGCAACACAAACCTGAGACTGTTGACGCTAACTGAGCAATTGATGAACTCATCTCTCAAATCAGCAGAGACAGCAACAGGTCAAAAAGGGGAACTCCCCATCAGGATCAGATGATGATGACAATGGAGATGAACCCTCAAATAAGAAACGAAGAATTTTTGAATCTGAGATGCCCTGGTATAATTGAGAGGAAGAAGCCAGGCGAAGAGGAAACAGAGATTGTGAAGAGTCTCAATGAACTCTCCACTCTTCGCCTGTGATTACAAAGTTGTCAGGCAGTGGATCCAAAATTCCAGGACCACGCTGCTTGGTTTCCCCATTTCAGAATGGGACAACATCATCAAGGGACAAGCTGTCAACCTTGACGCAGTGTTCTCCTCACTGCACCATATTTCCACTCCTAAGGAGAACATTGGATGTGAGATCAACTGAAATATCTCCTCATCGATCAGATCCAGCAAAGAAAGTCCAACAAGTGGCAAGTGGACCAGTGCCTGGAATGCCACTGTCAAAGCGATTAAATTTGCTTTCCCTCACAGGGAACAAGAACTTCAAGACTACGGTGAATACATTGAAGGCCATTTCTCCGCAAGGATTACTTCAGCCCACTGAAAAATCATCATATATGATGTCGCCATCCGAAATGAAGTCGGGGGTGGTCAGAATGCACTCCTCACTGACACCCACCACTTCACCAGGTTCTGCTCTGTTATCGTCATGCCAGATGGAGTCGAATCCAATCACATCAGGTTGGGAATCAAGCATTCAACAGGGAAGAACACAAAATCCGAAATTTGCCACCACTTCAACTCAATCAACAGCTGCAGGAATTCCACAGACAACTGCAGATTCCATCATGCCTGCAAAAAATGCAAGTGCCTGGGCCATGGGGAAAGGGATTGCAATATCAAAGAAGGATCTAGCGCATGATTTGCACCCCAAGTATCTGAGGTATAACATTTGGGAGGGCAGTAATATTTTTTCTCATTCATCTGCTGACTGGACAGAGACCGCCTCACCATTACCTCAAATCCCTTCTTCTGAACTCAACAATCCCATCGCCACCAAAACGATCCAGGAAAACCCCCACCTGTTTGACATCATTATGCCCATATTTGTGGATCAATTTGAGGAACTACTTGAAACTCATCCTAACAAACCTTTTGTTAAATCCGTATGCAGGGGACTCCTGGAGGGTTTCTCACCTTGGGCTGATACTTGCCATGGTGACTACCCTGACACACTTGACCTCTCACTCCCAGAACCAGAAAACCAGGAAGAGGCACAATTCTTTAGAAATCAACAAGACCATGAAATTTTCAAAGGGCGTTTCTCTGAATCTTTTGGAGACAAACTCTTACCAGGCATGTACTGTATGCCAATTTTTGCCGTTCCCAAACCACATTCAACGGACTTGAGAATGGTGACTGATCAGAGTGCTGGGAAGTTCTCGCTCAACAGCATGATTCCTTGTGAGCAGATCATGGGATATCCTCTCAACAACTTACAGCATCTAGGTCAATTTCTCATTTCCATGCATGACCGTTTCCCCCAGTCACCCTGCATACTTTTCAAATCAGACATCATGGAGGCCTACAGACTCCTCCCTGTTCATCCTTACTGGCAGATCAAACAAGTCAACTGCATCACTGGATCACTACATGTCAACAGAAATACTGCCTTTGGCGGACGAGGCTCTGGATGCAACTGGATCTCATTCATGTCACTTGTGTCATGGATAGCAAAGAAGAAAAGGGGCATTGAACTCTTGGGTACTTACTCAGATGATTCATTTGGCCCTGAACTCTCCAAAAACGTTGCATACTACCCTCCCTATCGCAAACTCATTCCAACCAACCAAGTCAAGCTGCTCCAATTATGGGATGAAATCAACCTACCCCACAAGGAGAGTAAGCAAACCTTTGGCTCCCCACTCACTGTCATTGGAATAGAAGTCAACCCTAACACCTTATCAATGACGATGCCTGCCGAAAGCCTCCAACAATTGATTACCGCAATCTGCAACTTCATCTCCACAAAGCACAAATTCACCTTGCGTGAATGGCAGAGACTGGCTGGCTGGATAAATTGGAGTTTCAATGTATTCCCCTTACTCAGACCCGCACTAAACTTTTATGTGAAAATAGGTGGTAAATCTGCCCCAAACCAATTCATCTGAATCAACAATGCTGTCCGCACTGACCTCACCTGGGCCACAGACCACCTGGAGCATGACAGCGGTGTCAAGCTCATCCATCAAATTTACTGGGATGTGAATGCTGCAGACTTAATGATTTTCTGTGATGCCTGCCTTGAAGGTATGGGTTTCTGGTTACCTGACGACCATGTTGGTTTCTACTCACCCACCCCTGACGGCACGACTGACGAGCACATATTCTTCTTCAAAGTGTTATGCATCCTATCTGCCATTCACCATGTCACTGATATCCTCCAAGTCCCCCCAGCAACCAAAGTCCTCATCTACACCAATAACGACAATACAGTCGCCATTTTCAATATGCTCAGATACCTCCCCCATTACAATGCAATCCTCATTGATGCCGCCAACACATGTATCAATTACAACTTACAACTCAGAGTCCGCCACATCACTGGGGAGCTGAACTGCATTGCCAATGCCATCTTGAGGAACTACTTTAAGGTCACATGTCAGTACGTCCCTGACCTTATCATTTCACCTTTCATACCCCCTCGATTGCTGCTGGGGGCTCCAAAAAAATGATCCCTACAACTGTGCATGCCAGGCAACCTCAGAGGGAAGCCTGGTCACAGGAGAAGCTTTTCAGAGAGCAAGCTATCGCCCTTGGACAAGCCATCGACAACTCCACATGGAAGAATTATGGTTCTGCCCTCAACTCCTACCTAAACTTTATCAAATTACATGACTCCCCCCTTGATCCAACCCCTGACACCCTTAGTCTATTTACAGTCTACATGTGTCACCATATCAAACCTGGATCCATCACAACATACCTCTCTGGCATTTGCCAGCAACTAGAACCTTATTTCCCCGACATACACAAAGTGCACAACTCTGCTCTTGTACACTGTACATTGCAGGGGTGCAGGCATCTGTGCGGTATGCCAACTTCTCATAAACATGCCCTCACTCTAGACGACCTTGAATTGGTTGTAAATGCACTAGGAGACTCCTCCGACTATGACAACATCCTTTTTCTTGCACAAATGCTTACCGGCTTCTTTGCCCTTTTCTGCTTGGGAGAAATGACCCAGATGACCTGCAACTCCATGACCCCCAAAAAGTCACAAAATGAACTTCTGTACATTTTTCCGACCTTTCCTATCAATTTTTTCTGCCTGGCCATAAGGCTGACAGATTCTGTGAAGGGAATACCATTATCATTTGAAAGAATGGGCACATCTTTGACCCCCACAAATGTTTCCTCACATACATCAATGCACGCAACAGCAACTTCCCCTTCAGCTCCCCCCTTTGGTTGACTAGCAAGGGTGTCATCCCTACCTGATCTTTCTTCATGAAATGCTTGCATAGTTTCTTTGACTCCGACACTGCTGGTCAATCACTCAGAGCAGGAGGGGCAACTTCCCTTGCCGAATATGGAGTACCACCAGCAATTATTCAGGCAATCAGTAGATGGGCATCAGACACCTTCAAAATCTACATCTGCAAGAACCCTGTTCTCATCCAAGCCTTGCTATTTGGCCAAACTGTGCACTCCGCATCATCATACATCCACGTCTTGGATTCCTAATTTTCCTCTTACTATTACAGACTTTTACTTACTCACAGACTTTTTATTTTTTATTTCTACAGACTTTCCCAACCCCCTCATCCCCCACGACACAGACATATCCCATTTCTACACATATACATGCATGTATTCCTTCCTATTTTTTCCCCTTGCTCCTCACATCAATCACTATGTGATCTCATCACCCCCTTTTTTCTTTTTTCTTCATATAGGATTATAGCCATACCTTGAGTGGAAATACGTTGGAATCAGGCACGTGCCACACCTGATCTTCCTGACTTTGGCTATTCCCTTGTCACTCAGTCAGTCACATTGCCTCTGCATCATGCAAAGCCTAGGCATCATTGGTCAAGTTTAAACAAAGTGTTTACTCAAGTCCAATGAAAGTCGACCAAGGCTAGTTGCATGTGCACAAAAACAGTCATGTGTCTGCTAACACACGACTCCAAGCCGCTACTCATATTTTCTCCAACTCACATGGTCCACACCTGGATGAGTGTTAGGAGACTCTAACATATTTTTAGATCTACCCCTCATGGTTGAGGAGTGAGATTGAGATGCCCCTTTCCACTAGGCTCTCGTCTTGACATCTCACTCCTCAACCAGGTAAGATCTTCATCTTTCTATCTAGGCTATTGTTGTGATATCTTACTTCATTATCCAGTCTAGCATACACATTTTTCATCACCCTCCCTCCCTCCTCCTTGTCATACAAAATGCTCACATTAGTACTGCTCATGTTTGTAGCCATACCTCAAGTGGAAATACATCGGAATCAGGCACACACCATGCCTGATCTTCCTGACTTTGGCTATTCCCTTGTCACTCAGTCAGTCACATCGCCTCTGCATCATGCAAAGCCTAGGTGTCATTGGATGCTGTGATCTATCACATTACTGTGCCCTACCAGTTCTTCAGCACTCTGATCCACATCAGGAAATCATGGAAACTCTGGTTTGCCCTTGCAATGTGTGCCATATTTGTCTTCATTTACATAGCCATGGGGTGATTTGCAAGGCAATATATATCATACAGCAGGGTTGTAGTACATTGGGCATGGGATACCTAGTATGTGAACAATTACAATGGTTTTTGTTGCATGGTATGAGTATGAAAGGTTTTGTGAACTTGCTACAAAGACTTTATCTTTCTTTCTTACCAGTGGCAGCATCTGATGGCTTCCAGTCTATTGCATGCATGAACTAACATTGTCCAATGGAACTACCTTGAGATTGAGCCCAACACAAAACAATTTATTTACATAGTTGTGCCCACCACCCACAACATGATAATAAATGCACATCAACACCAGCCTGGTTCATTTTGCCAATTCTTAGTTCTTTACAAGGTATGTAAGGGTATGTAATCTACACAATCATTGCAAATGCCACAATCCAGCCAAGGTTTGTACAATATTTAGTTCTTTATATACCACTATGAAGTCTGCAAGGTGGGTGTCAAATTGTAATGATTATACTGGATTGTGTTGATTATATACCCTTGCATGCTCTTATATTGTTCTCCCCAATTTGCTGATGCACCATCTTTATGACCCCAAGCCTCTCTGCAAAACCTAATTTAAATCTTAAGATGGGGTCTCCTGGATTATATGATCTCCTGGATTATATGAATATAAGCTAACCTACACCAAACCTATTCTCCCCTTTTTTCCATCAAGAAAAATAATTTTGAAGGTTTTGTCCTTCAAGTTACCACAAGAAATATATTACAGGATCTCAATGTCACAGAGGTTACAAAAGTAGTCAATCAATCATTAAGATGAAATGTAGTTATTAGGAGGAAATTAGTTGTAGGGTCAATAGGTAAATAACAAGTGTTAGAAAAGTTGCATTACCTCTAATTCCAGCATTAGATGCATTCTATAAAAAGCTACAGCTTAATTACAAAAGTATCATAAGAACTTATTTCAGCTGGAAAAGAGATAGCTCAAATTGCAGAGCAGTTGGAAGAGAGAAGAGAAATATGAAGGGATGTGGAGAGAGGAGGAGGAGAGCATACTGCAGGGGGAAATTCTAACCAGCCTTCTTTGCCAAATATATAACCAATCTTAGATGTGACTTTGGAGATGGCCTTTAATGTGAGTTGTGAGATGGTGGGATTGGTCCATTCATTCAGAGTCTCTTGGTATTTAATGGTTTCTGGATGTGTTGTGCCTAAAACCTCCTTTGAAAGTTCAACACCTTTGATCATGAGATCAATTGCTCTGGCTTCCCTGTGTTGTGCATTAAAAGTATATGCAAGGGTTGTTATTGACCTGATGGTTTGTGGATGCTCCTCTCCACAGTTTTTTCTCCTTGTATTCAAGACTTTCACATTGAGCTTTTCTGCCTTTTTATATTTCTTTCTGGAAAAGTGGCTTGCTGCAAGACTCTCCATAGCCCAGGTTGTATGTGGGTCCTCTTCTCCAAAAATTATTTGCATAGCATCCAAGACTTCAATAATCAGTCTCTCTGCCTTTTTGTAGTGTCCTGCCTGACGATACATCAATGCAAGATTCCCCTTTGCCATAATTGTATCTGGGTGCTTCTCTCCTAGAATTTTTACCCTTGCTTCTAGAACTTGAACTTCAGCCCTCTCTGCTTCCTTGTTCCTACCCATTCTGAGATAAGTTGTTGAAAGGTGTTCAACAGCCATAATTGTCTCTGGGTGGTCTTCTCCAAAAATCCTCATTTTTGCATCTAGAACTTTAATTCCAAGATCTTCTGCTTCAGTGTAGTTTCCCATCTGGTAGTGGATTAATGCAAGTTGGCCCATGGCTAAAATTGTATGAGGATTTTCCACCCCCAGAATTCTGCTTCCAACATCAACAGTATGTATTCCTAGCTCTACTGCTTCTTTGTATTTTCCCCTTTCAGAGTAAGTTGCAGCAAGGTTTCCCATGGTTTTAATGGTTTCTGGGTGGTCCTCACCCAGAATCCTCTTTCTTGCATACAGAACTTTAATTTGTAGTTCTTCCTCTTGTTTGTATTTTCCTCTTTGATGAAATATTGATGCAAGATTGTCCATGGCAGAGATTGTGTAAGGGTGTTCCCCTCCCAAAATTCTCTCACTCAAATTGAGAGCTTGACTCTGCAGCTTCTCTGCTTTTTCATATTTTCCCCTGCAACAGCAGGTCACTGCATGATTACCCATTGCTGCAAATATCTGTGGATGTTCTTCACCAAGAAGTCTTCTCTTTATAGCCTGGACCTGAACCTCAAGCTCCTCTGCCTCTTTGTATTTTCCCCTTCGACTGTAAGTTTTTGCAAGACTTCCCATAGTATTAATTGTATCTGGATGGTACTCTCCCAGAATTCTCTTTCTCAGATGCAGGACTTTAAGCTTCAGCTCCTGAGCATCAATGTAGTGTCCCCATTCATGGAAGGTTGATGCAAGATTCCCCATAGCCATAAGTGTATCTGGATGCTGCTCTCCTAAAATCCTCACATTTGCATTGAGGACTTGTGAGCCAACCTCCTCTGCTTCTTTGTATTTTCCTCTTCGGCAGTAGATCAATGCAAGGTTTCCCATAGTGGATATTGTATCTGAGTGATTATCTCCTAGAAGCCTTCTTCTTGCCTTTAGAACCTTATTGCCAAGCTCCTCCCCTTCCTTGTATTTTCCCCTTTGCCTGTAAGTTGATGCAAGACTTGCCATAGCTGAAATTGTATGTAAGTGTTCATTTCCTAGCATCTTTTGTCGCTCCTCCACAATTTCTATTTTCAATCTTTCTGCCTCAGCATAATCTCCACCTTCATCCAAGATCATTGAGACTCGTTCATGTGAATCATCATAAAATTCATGAGTCTGTGTGTTATACTTTGAATTGGCTTTGAGATGGGGGAGTAACTCTTGACGAAAGGCATAGTCAGCAGTTTCTTTGTTTTCTGAGATAGAGCAGGCTAAAATTATGTAGGCCATTTTGCAATAAGTCACTTGGTCTTTATCAGACATGATTTCTCTCATCCATGTATGGACCAGTGGATGGACAGAGTAAACACCCACAGAAGGACCTCTGATGATTAGGGACAGTGTCAACAAGATTTGAATTCCTTGTTTGAACCCAAAGCTGTCCCACCTTCCCATGCCATCCAAAGGAAGAAGTCTATGATCAAGCAAAACAATGGCCAATGGCAGCCCACGTCTTTTGTCAACTTCTATATCTCTCATGTTACTATTCTCAGCAGCATTTCTGAATATATCCTCTGAGATCCACTGATAATGGTAGAAAGCAAAGATGTTCAGAATAAGAATAGCAATTTGTGCAGCATATACATCAAGCCCATTAGACCTTGCTTTGAGTTTGAGCTGATTCATAGACAACTCCCAAGTGCCATACACAGTTTTATTATACTGTGATGCTCCCTTGAACATCACAGAGGACAAGAGTTTCTGACTTTGTTTCTTATAGAGAGTATGATATTCAGTAAGATCATAAGCCCCTGATCTAATAAATGCTCCTGCTTGATCCACAGCCAGAGGCAGACAACAGAGCTCTGACACAATCCCCTTTGCAATATTTCTAAGAGATGTATCTGTCATATCCAGAGCACTAGACCTCAGAAGCAGAGAGATTGCATCTTCTTCTGCCATATCATTCACCCCAAGGGAATTTTCAACTACAGTAAGACAGGACAATGCAGGGTTCCGAGTGGTGATCAAGATATTAACACCACCACCAGGTGGAAAGAATGTCTCCAATTCCTCTGCAGTCAGTGCATCAGCATTATCCAAGACCATCAGGAATTCATTCTGTAGTGACCCCATCCAGGCAAGAGCAGACTCAGATGATGGATTAACAAGACCAGATGACTGTGCAACGGGAAGGCCGCATATACCCTTCAGACATTGGGAAATGGTATCAGCAGAAGAAGCATCGACCCAAAAAATGTGAGAGAATCTGAATGATGGTTGTGATGCGTGAAGCAGAGAAAGAGCATTTACTCACCTGTCAGTCATATCCTCCGAAAACTTCAAGCTAATCTGGGTTTTTCCGATTCCCCCCATGCCATGAAGCACAAAAACTCGTCGTGGTTGACGTTTGAAATCAGGGCGAGGGATGAAGTAATTGCTGAGCTTTGCAAGGATGTCGCCCCGCCCTGTGAAGCGCGAGCTAGAGTTTAATTTTTGTAAAACAGGAACTACTTCGCGGGATTTCGTCATCGTCGCCGTCGGTGTTCCCCCACATGTGTTGTTAATAACCTAGCGGGAAAAAAAAAATCTGGGAACCCTAAATTTGGTATGACGACTAGCTGCTTACGGTTTGCGCTGCGATGACTGTACTATTGGTGATGGTAACGTTCTGACTGTTGGAAAAGTTTCCAATGATAATACCACTCATCGTGGCCAGACTGATAGTAGGTGAGTGCTATAGAGAGAGGTACAAAATTAATGCACGCTGTTTAGCACGCTGCAAACAAGGATGCGGAGACGCGCACATAGCTATTACCCCCCCCTGACTGTTGTCAAACGCTCGAATGTTTAAGCTTTGTTTTTTTTTTCGTTTTTTTCCCCATCAAACTGCTACCCACGAATGAAGACCCAAAGATGTAAAACCGAGTAGCGTTCCGGAAAATTTTACTGGATATAGTAGTACGCATGTCGGCTCTAATTCCTAGAAACCAGAGTTCAGGAAAGTTGTGGTGCATGTGTATCTTCCCTGAGTCCATCTTGTTACGAATCTAGCGACAGAGGTTCAAGGTCACCGTACGTAGCCGTTAAACAAAATCCGAAACGTGCGTGGTACATAGTATGCACTCGAAACTTAGGGTCTCGTCAGCAAGATTCTATGTGAGGAATTGTGCTTGCGGGCCATGAGTGAAAGTCATATCAGAGGTGATTCTAGTCGTCGTCCACGGATGTTTTTATTTTTGGAAGAGTGCAAAACATCGTTTTTACAGCTGGGCCTCAGATATAGAGATTACGACCTTGTGATTCGCGGGCCGAAATTAATTATACAAGAAGGCCAATATTTGAACGGGAGAAGGTCCGAATCCTTGTTGGGGTTATCAGCGCGCCGACCTGGGTCCGTTTTCATATATCAATCAGTATCGGCCGATACATATGGGTATACGCAATTAAGCGTTTAGAGTTTGTGAGGGAAGGAAAGGAAGGGGCTGAATCGAGCTTGTTGGTCAAGTTGCGAGTGAACGCAATGAATTCTACGGATGGGACGTTTGGGGTCAGGTTGATTGGTCACTCTTGTGTGATGACTGTCCTTTAGACCTCAGCGCTCAGCCTGCACCGTAGCTAAGAAACGTGGCGCAAGGGGAGACTAGGATCCGACCCAGACTCCACATTGGGTGTCTGAACGAACGAATGAGTTCAAGGATGCGAACTTGAGTACTACATAGGTCGGAAAGCCAAGAAACAAGGTTAAATATCGCCTGGTGAGATCACAGGAAACGATTCGGCCTGCTGAGGGTATCCTTCGTTTGAAAGAAACACTGCGCCAGAAGGAGTAGTTATGTAGACAATCGGCCACATGAACATGAACATCAGCAGTGTTTTGGCGCCGTAAGCGTCAGCGACGCTTCGAGTACTTGGGCAGGAATGCGAGCTAAAGTTGTCTGAGGAATGACGTTTATCCGGCAAAGAGATCCGAAGAAATCCGAAGAAGGACGAGGTATCGCAACTGGGTGGAGATGCATGCCAGCTTCAGGTCGCGCGCGGGTGCGGACACGGCCTCAAAATGATGCTCCCGTCCAAGAAACGGCCATGAGGGTTCTGAAAATATTCATCCAGGTATGTGAAGGCCTCGGGCCGAATGTCGAATATGAGAAGAGCCGCGTAGGTATGTAGGACGTTCATGTGCCAAGTTGGCGCCAGTGACAAATGAGATTGAGAAGCTGCAAGAATCTTCGGGTGCAGACGTGTGAGCCCAGCTCGGGATTTAATTTTAAACCCAGTAACCGGCTGAGTTTGATTTTGATCATGGAGGTTCTCGAACTATATCAGCTACGATGGAGTCAGATTCTGAATAGGTACACGCCGACAAACTCGGGGAAATTCAAGCGTCGATAGAGCTAAGCAGCCATTTTATGATCGTGTTTGGCAGAGGGCTTCAAAGCTGATACGCATGTAGAGACAGATCACCTCCATCATCTATCGACGATGCAATCGAGCTGTTTTCGCTTTGAGTCCATTTGCTGTTTCACTCGGGACATCTCCACCGAGAACTTACGGCATGTAAGTCTTCACAACACATACTTCTTTCCTCGCGCTGCTGCTGATGCAATCAACATTCGAACAGATCACAGTTTGCACAGGAATTCATGGAGAACAGTTTGAGAAACCCCTCAACTGCGTAAGCTATACATTGTAAACCCATCCTTACATACAGTCTTTGATCAGATTTTAGACATCTCTGGTTCCAGGCTTATCCGAGGTCCCCCTACCCCACTCACCGCCTCACACACACTCATAGCCCACCTGGAACCTACCGAGGCTGCTCCGCCACCTCATCGACAACTTTGTGCGCACCCAGTACAGCCTCAACTACGATACCTCCCTTCCCGAACGTAAACGTGGTCGCTCAAAAGGGAGCATAGAAGTCAAGCCCGTGACATACGGCCCACCTCCAAGACTCGGACGCCCCCCTGGAAATGGGTACAAGCAGAGGCTGAAGTCATTGTTGGATGAGGATGCAGGTCAAGGAGCAAGGGATGTCCCCGGAAACAGGTTTCATTTCCTGTTTTTTGTTGAATTGGTACCATTACTTTCGTTTTACTAATCTGTTATTGGGTCCCTGGAACAACCTTCGCGGGATGAAAGGTCCTTCTCTCTAGGCACCCGGATCTGGTCCATCCGTTCTTCCGACACCATCCCCACTTGGCAAGGGCAAGCATACGCCCTCTGGCTTTCATACCACTGCGGCTGCAGAGTGCGATACAGCCCCCTGATTCATTTCTCGGAACCCCTGCCCCTCATTTTACTCTATTAACGGCTTTTTCGGCGCCGACGGAATTCTGGGGTGAGGAAGCATGGCAGATTCATCATCTATCTAACTTTTTTCCAAAGCACCGGCCCGGTCGAACTCACAGTTGGTACGAGCCTCCCACTCCCATTGCATCTTGACACTCATCAGTCTCCCAGGAACCCTCTCCCCACTCCTCAATCCCCACCTTTTATTGATAACTTGGTCGCTAACGCCGTCATCACCGCAAATGAAATCAGTGTTTCTTTCGAGCCTACCACTTTACCATCTGTCCAAGCATCCGTCATTAGAGGCGAGCTTACCTAGGGTATGAGACACATTCCCCAAGCTTCCTATACACGTTAACAGATTTTTCTTATTTAGGTGGAACCGACAGCTCTGAGCCAAAACACCCTCCCCAACGGTTGAATGAGAGAGGTCTGAAGTAAGTGCTGCTTAAAAATAACACCGTACAATATTTGAACCAGCTTTCCTTCCAACCAAGTCTTAGTCGGTGGCGGCGGTCATGTATGAGGTGGTAGCAAATCCGACGCGACTGTTGGCGGTGTCGAAACTGAGTAGAACCTTTCAAGGAATGCGTAACCGTTGATAAAGTTGAGGCCTCGACCACTTAGATCATTCACAATAAGGTAGATTCGCCTACCATAGCGGGTGGATTGATTGATACGATAGATAGTAGTAACGTGTGGGGGAGGTTAACTTGTAGTTGATGGGCTTTGAAGTTATTTTCAAACCGTGTTTGTGTCAGACGCCTGTTTTTTCAACTCCTCCAATCTATCGTTTTGATTATTCGTAAGGTTTACTAAAACAAATTTGGTTGAACTGGGGATTGGTTTCCAATAAAAAGATTAAAGGCCATTAGTCCGACCTGCCCGGTTCGAACGGGCGACCTCAAGATATGATGTGTATCCCATTACAGTCTTGCGCTACTTCCAACTGAGCTAAGGTCGGATGCTTAGAATGCACGCAATTGTTTATTAGACGTGATGTACCTACGTAATCCAATCGATAAAAAATCAAATTGAAGTGGAGCGGTATTCACTGTTATACGAGAGTTGCAGTTACCCTCAGTCACCTCAATCAACCAAATTCGAAATATGTAAAGTGCTTTGACCAGGTATATATGTGTATTTCTGAGGCCGTGCGTACTTAGAAGTTAGTAGTTGGCCATAGGCTCCCTTGACATGCCGATGCATGCATTGGCGAAGCACGATTCAATTATTCTCAATGAATGAAACGGTGTAGATGTTATCTTAGATATGTGCTTATTTTTTATTCCACTCGATCTAGACCACTTTCCTTGGCGACCGATTAGATAGATCGACAGAAGTGTTGATTAATCAATCGCTTTGGAAGCACGATTTACCGGGGAAACCCACTCGCGATCGGTTGGCTCACCAGCGCCCCTCTGCTCAGGTATCCGAAGACACGGGAAGACCATATATTAACCTACTATGTAGGATCCGCATTCATACCTTTTTTTGTGAGGCGAAGATTTTTTGAGCCGTATTCTACAATCTACCTGATAACGCGGCAATCAGCGAATTTATGGTCCAAATATCATATCAAGTTGATTTTGTAATTTTATCTTTCAAATTTCTTAACAGGAGTCCGAATCCAAAGGTGCTCATTTCACCTTTTATTTGTTCTTCGCGCTATACCATAATAACATAGGGGCGATCGCTCAAGGTTTCATGGATACCATCCATTGCGAGAATGATATCGAAGTCCACGCGACGATATTCGTACCTACATCTTCCACGCGCCAGAGACGATATAACAAAAGGTCTACGATGCCAATCAGTTGCAATTGGCAGCCCCTCGCTTCCGCTCCCCTCTCTCACACCGCCAACTCACCACCGGCCCCCGAGATAGATTTCGTTCATATTCACTTCTTGGATGGATCCAGAGGCTGCAGCTGCAGCTGCTCTTCAAGCTTTCGTCTCGTACCTGCATAACCAGAGGGAGTTTGGGGATGTTAGTTCTTCCGTCCTTTCCGCTTCCGTCGCAATTACGTTCTAACGATGCCTTCTTGCTGTAGTATTTGTACAGTGAGCGTCCTAAACGCTATACGTTCGACCTTTCGCTCACTTCCTGACATACTAGTATCCGCCGCTTCTTTCCTGGTTAGTCCATTTCAATTAAACCTCACGAAGGCCTTGAGTTGATATCCGCCTCGCACCATACAGACATACGATTACCTGTTGAACTTCAACCGAGAGGTTACCCTGATCTGGTACTCTCCATGGACATATACGAAGGTCCTGTACTTCATCGTACGATACCTACCATTTATCGATATCGTCTTTCTCCTCCGATGTATGTCTTTTTCTTCCTTCCTTCTGCATGGGAGCTAGCTCATTCGTACTAAACACCATGACGATAGTCCAACTAGTCCTTGGGCTGACGAAGGATGACTGTGGTTGGATATTCCCTGCGGTTTCTTGTGAGTAGTCTAACGGCTTTCATTGAATACGTACCTCACGATGATTATGATAGGGCTGACGACGGTTTCTACCTTCAGCGCAGAAGGTAAACACCTCTCCTCAACCTCACTCCCTATCATCGTTTCTGAGCACATCCTCGCAGTCATCATGATGATCCGAACATGGGCGGTATGGCAACGAGATAAGAGGATCGCGGCTGTGTTCGGCGCTCTGTGCTGTGCCTACATTGGGCTCGCGGTGAGCGGTAATATTGGGTTCGTCAACAGTATCATTTGTGCGTTATTTTATCTACGTCAGTCCGCTGTATGATATCTGATTTTTCTTCTTTTTTTTTTTAAAAAAAAAGTGGCGGACCCACCGTACCCGGGGTTCAGAGGCTGCTTGGTCTTGGGTGCTGCGAACAGTTTGACAAACACGTACATCACCTTGGTGGTCATGGAGTTCCGTACGTCTTGGAATCTATGTTTATGGACGCTCTGGCAGCTCATAAAAAGCGAATCTACAGTTGTCCTTTTTTTCACGGCCATAAGCGCCATACGAACATGTTCGTATTCACACTGTGATTTTTTCGGGCTTTTCTCAAAGACGATATACATAGTTAGGAAAGGAGGTATCGGGAATCGGCTGTCGCAGATCATTCATCGAGATGGTGCGTACTACGATTTATGCTAGGAGGAGATTGAAATTGAGTTCGGTCACAGGCATTCTCTTTTATCTTTATCTCCTAGGTTTGCCCCCTCCTCCCCATCCTGTGCATAAAATTCCAGGTGTTCATTCATGTTATGTATAGTCGGCTCCATCATGAATGTGATCTTCCTTATCGTCTCACCAGTACGTTGTCACTCCATTCTCTCACCTGCTCCTGCTCGTTCAGCTTCTCATCATCGGTCTTCTCTGGACACAGCTAGATCTCCACTTCAGTTTCGTCCCGTGAGTTCGAATTCTCGCACGCTTTACCCAATAAATGGACTGACATCGGTTTTGTTTTGTCTTCTAGAGTCTGTATGGCACTCTACTCGTCGCTCACGACCCGTGTGCTCCTTAACATTCGGGAAGTCGCGCGCGGGGGCCGTAGCCTAGAAAGTGGGGCTACGACGCAGTTGCATGATTATACTCTTCCGTTGGCGTTCCATTCGCGAACTCAGGATACTACTACAACGGAAACAAAATAGCGGGTTGTGCATGGATGAGGTTTAAATATTTATTGTAGGCCATTCTGGCAGGTGGATTTAGCATATTACTATCTCAGTATTTGTATGATTTTTTTTTCTTATCACAGGACAACGCAGGTTGTTGTGTTATATATGTACGATTTACTGCTTCTGCGGATTGTGGGAGGGAATTCCACTGAGTTGGCGAACTGGAGATAATTTCTGCTAATTACAGTACTATAGTCATCAACCGTTCAATGACACATTTGTATTGACTGGATAACATCCCTCACACATGGGCTTCTCAAAAACTAAATAGGACAAAATCTAATGAAGTATTTACACTAGACAATCTAGGGATTTAATTTTTTTTATCTTGCCTAGTTGTTGAGAGCTGTGGTTTTGGTTTAAACAGCCTCGAGGGTAATGGAATTGTTCAAGCCTGATCAAAAGTGATGAATAGACCTTTCAAGGACTTGAAGAGATTCTGTTGCTTCAAAAAAAGCACACTCATGTTGATGTAGTATCCCCTTACATTGATATCGAATTTCTAAGAGATGCGAGTAAAAATAATTAGTGGGGCTGGACTGTTTGTGTCATTGACCCAGCTGTGTCACTGGCATAGACCGGTTGATGACTGTATGCTAGAAAATCAACGGAGAGTATCACAAAATTGACAGACTAGTATTTAGGCGCGCTCCAACTCTTCATTTACTTAGGGCATGCCTTATTGATATTGTCATGGTCCTCCACCATGTAGCTCAAGTTGCGCCCCAAAAATTAAGGACATCAGTCGCTAAATTTGCACGAGCTGCCAGCGCTTTTCTGCGGGTTTCGTTGACTAAAGTAAACGAGACATTTTTTTCTGTGGTTAGCCGACCTTATTTGGGGTCCGTACTGTCCACTGGTAGTCAGTTCCAGGTCAGTTCCAGTGCCAAGAAAAAACTTCCCTGGTGATGCTGTTGGCGGTATTTTCATTGCGAGAAACATAGCACAATATTTCAAAGTAGGATAGCCAGAGCAAGTGCGACACTTTTTCCGGGCTTGAACATTGCGAGGGCAGGCTAATAATTCCGACATTCTTTCTTGTAATTGAAAATTTCCCTTTGCACAAAGTAAAAGGCAAGAAAAGTCATTTGTGATATTCCCGATCAGTTGAACAGATCCTTCGGCTTTCCTCTTGATTTTTCTCAATAGTCTGACAGTGCCAGACTTTCTCAAAATATTCTAATGGGTAATATTGGGTGTTGTAAATACCTGAGGTTGACCTGAGGCCCCAACGTCCCAAAAAGGTAAACATGCAGTCACACCCGAGGTAACGGATAATTTTCCACGTCAACAAATTCCTCCACCTTGCACCTCTCCTCCTCACTCCTTCTCTCCTTCCTCCCGTAAAGACAATGGCTTCCCTCGCAAGGCTTCGTCTGGCTCACAGACTCGTAAGTCCAAGTTGCTTTCATGATATCCAACACGGAATGCCGGACCCGGCTCTTCCCATATGCATCCCTCATCCATATTCACAAGCCAACTCACTCACTCTTCTACTTAGTCCCGTGCCGCCCGCCCACTCACCCGCTCAGTCCAAACCTCCGCCGACACAACCCAACTGCACTCCTCCCCCTCGGACCCCTCCCACCCATTCACCCTAAAACTCCACGAAGACTCCTTCCAGTCCTACCAATGCGACAAACCCGATTTAGAAGTCCAACTGACGAAGGACGAGTTACTTTTGATGTATAGGCAGATGCAGACGATGCGTAGGATGGAGATGGCGGCTGATGCCCTGTACAAGGCTAAGCTTATTCGTGGGTTTTGTCATTTGGCTATTGGTCAGGTTTGTGTTTTTCTCTTTTTCGTACTCTCTTTTCGACTGACACGCACGCAGGAAGCAGTCTCAGTCGGCCTGGAACACGGTATCCTCCCCAACGACAGGGTAATAACCGCCTACCGCTGCCACCCCTTCGCCGTCATGCGAGGCGGCACCATCAAAGGCGTCATAGGCGAGCTCCTAGGCCGACAAGACGGCATGTCCCACGGTAAAGGAGGGTCCATGCACATCTTCACTCCCACCTTTTTCGGAGGTAATGGGATTGTGGGTGCACAGGTGCCTATTGGTGCTGGCGTGGCGTTTGCGCAAAAGTATAGGGGGGAGAAGAATTGTACCTTTGCGCTTTATGGTGATGGCGCGAGTAATCAGGGTCAGGTGTTTGAGGCGTTTAATATGGTCGGTTGCTGGTTTTTTTTCTTCTTGGGTTTTTTTTTTTGTGATGGCGCTGACGTTCTGCATACAGGCAAAGTTGTGGAACCTACCGACTATCTTCGTCTGTGAAAATAATAGGTACGGAATGGGAACCTCGGCTGCCCGCAGCTCCTCCAATACCGAGTATTATACCCGTGGAGACAAGATTCCGGGCTTGCAGGTGGGTTTGTTTTTCCTGTCGTTTGATTTGCGGTTTTTGTTCCTTGGTGGATTTGACTTGTTGATTTCCGCCTTCTCGTCTTTTTCTGTTGCTGCCTGTCTTCTCCCGGTACCGTTTCCCCGTTATCGACTCCATAATCCTTATCGTCTTCTCCCTCCCACTTGATATTTCCGTTCCTTCACTTCTTCTCATCCCCATCCCACCACTTACCGCATATAGATCTTTAACCCGCTCCCCTATCTTTTTGTGTCCTCCTCGTCTTCCTTCACCAGCTTTCCTCCCCCCAAATTCATTTCCTTCGTAACCACATCCCTTTTTATCTTCCTCCTTCCTTCCTTTTTTGCCTTCTTCTCCCTCCTCAACCACCCTCCCTTATCGCCTTTGTTATCCCTCTTTCTCCTTATCGTTTCCCTCCCTCTCCTCATACTCTCTTCTTCCGTCTGTCGTCTTCCTTCAACCTGCCCCTCTCCTCCCTTTTATCCTACCCCGCCCTCTTCTTTTCGTCATTCTTCCCTTCCCCTTTCCCCCTCCCTCTCCTTCCTACCTGCCTCCCTCATCCTCCCTCATCTAACGCTGACCCTAACCCCCCCCCCCCCTCTCCCCAGGTCAACGGCATGGACATCATCGCGACCAAACAAGCCGTCGCTTACGCCCGCAAATGGGCCGTTGAAGATGATAAAGGCCCGCTTTTGCTAGAATTTGTGACCTATCGATATGGAGGGCATTCGTACGTGTTTTCTCTTGGTTGTTTTGGGGTTTTGGGTTTTGGTGGGCCTTTTTGGGTTTTGGCGCCCCCCCCCCCATGTTTTCAGGATTGCTTGCCCGATTTAATGGGGTTCTCTTGGGGTTGCTTGCCGTGGTGTTTTGTTTGCAAAGGCCATCTACTTGCTGGAGGGTTCTATTACCGGTTTTTGGGAGTTTCCTGCCATCTTTTCTTCACGTCTTTTGCTAGCACTCATCAACTTTCTTTCTTCCTTTCCACTCTGACCCCACTCCATTCTTACCCCCCCCCCCTCTTCGTTGCTCTTCCCTATATTCCCTAGGTATCCTTGTCGCCCTACCTCCTTCGCTTTCTGCTTTCCGTGCACCTTTCCTTTCTATCGTTGCCCATTCTTAATTCCGTATCCCTTGCTTCCTCTCTATACCTTTGTCTTCACCTGCTTTCCACCCTCCTTCGCCCCATATTACCTTTACCCATCTCTTCGCCTTTTGGTGTCCCTTTCTCCCACGTCCTCACACACAAATCTAACCTAACCCTCCTCGTCCCTACAGGATGTCCGACCCCGGAACCACTTACCGTACTCGCGAAGAGGTCCAGCGCATGAGGAGCACTCAAGACCCTATCCGCGGACTGCAGAAGTATATCGAGGAGTGGGGTATGGCTACTGAACAGGAACTTAAGGTATGTTTTGGGTGTCTTTTCCTTTTTATCGTTCGCTTCCTTTTTGTCTTTGTCCGCTTTCTCTTTTCTTTTCCCCACTTTCATTCGTCCCCATGCTCCCCTTGCTTCTTTCCTTTTTCCCTCACTCTGCCTTCCTTTCTTTTACTCCGCTTTCCCCTCGTTTCCTCCACCTTTTCTTCCTTCCTTCTTCTGCTTTCTTCCTTCCTCTTCTTTCCTTTACTTCCTTTCTTCCTCAGCTTTCCTCCCTGCCTTCCTTCACTTTGGAATGCATGGGGTTAGATGTTGGGCGTTAGGTTTTGGCCGTGTTTTTGACCTCCTCTCCCCTGCGTTTGTTGGGTTCTAGTGGTGCCCATGTGTTATGGGGTTGCCGTCTGTCCCTTCCCCACCTACCACTGCTTCAACGCGAGCGCGGGCGAGTCCTGCATTTTCCCCCTTCCTTCTCCCCTCCTACCCCGCCCACCAACCGACACTAAACCTTCTCCCCACAGGCTCTCGACAAAGCAGCCAAAGCCGAAGTTGACGCCGCCGTTGAAGAGGCCAAGGCTTCCCCTGAACCGCTCATTAAGGATCTCTGGACCGATATTTACTACAAGGGGACCGAGCCTCCTTATATGAGGGGTAGGGAGAGGGAGGAGGTACGCTTTTTTTTGGACTATGACACTATTGAGGGATTGGGCTGATGTTGACTCTTAGGTTCATGTTTACTAAACCTAGAATTCGGACTTGGTGGAGGTTCAGGACGTTGGGGCTTGAGGGGGGCGAGCGGAGGTTAGGTACTGTACTCTACGGCCATTTTCGTTGGCTTTTTGTTGCTCGTTGCTGTTTTTTCCTTCTTCTCGCCCTTTTTTGATACATACATAGATACTACCTGGTCGAGTCAATGTCTACCATGCATAAGATGGATTTGAGATGGATGGTCATTTGAGTGAACAAATCACGTGATGAGCAGTGTTGATTCCCCGCTACTTCCACTGCAGACGATTCTCCCTTGTTTGAATCTTTTTGTACAAGTGCAGAAGAAGGAAAGTTCCTCCCTTTTGAAGCTCCTCTTGTGCGTTCTTCTTGCTCCCTCCCAGAAATGTTGCTCTGATCTAGCTGATTCAGGGGTTACCAGCAATGCAAATTCCTCTTGTGCGTTTTTCTCGCTCTCTCGGACCTCGATAATAATGTATCTCTGACGTAGCTGATTTAGGGGTTACCAAACAATGCGAAGACATGCATGTCATACCTCGGAAACGATACACGTTGGTGCATTGGAAGTGGAAAGTGACTTCTGTCACCTCACTTTAATTTTCGTTGGACCGGCTCCGGAACTCTAATTTTGTTTGAGTGCATAGTGGGCTACCATGTACCCCCTGACGCGCCGACGGAAGCAGCAGATGAGCAATGTCATCTTCTTGACGAATAAGGCTGCAGCTGCTAGTTGTGCTGGTACGTGTTGAGGCCGAACCGTTTGGGAAGCTAACCCCTCTGCAGGTATTTAGTCATGTCGACATTCAAAAAATGGGTTAGGGTTAGAACGTTTGACTCTTGACATGAGATTGCCATTCTTCAAGTCGCTTTGATTGGCTGACGAAAATCTCAATTTATGGGCACAATTCATTGGGCAACAAACATTATCGGTACGCCCCTGCTTCTTATTCTCATTGATGTAATTTTTCACTCTGGGCTCTGTCCTCAATGTTCAGCCACCTCTGACTGTACTTGGAAAGGAAATGGAGGCCACGGCACGACTGCGTCAATCCTTCTTATGAAAGCTTACGAGTGCCCATTTAATTCTTGACAGTTCCGCACAGTTGCCGAAAGCTGCGCGAAGCCCTTTTTGCCCAAATGCCGTTATATTTTCCAAGCCAAAGTCTCGTTTGATCTTGTCCCAATCACTTCAAGCAATTGGCTGAACTACGACCGTAAGGTACCTTATCATTTTACCCCGCAGTGACGATGACGAAGGAAATGTAGGGGATTTTGCTCGCTAATGTAACTTCTCGCCCTCGCCTTTCCCCCTCAATCGCCGCTCGCATAGACCATCGAATACTACCTGGCCCAACCCTTGGTGGGACGTAATGTGATAACATAACCGTCGCGTGCCTTCCAGGCTCTGTGATTTACTTGTGATTTCCTTTCTTGTTTTGGGGAAATGATAGGCTAAAAATAAATTCAAAAACCTAGAAAACCTTTTGTTTCGGCAGCCTTTCCGGCGTAAATAAATGGGCGATCAGGCACCCCGTACCTTACTTAGGTCCCGATTAGGGTTGGTTTGCACGCCGCATCGCCGCTGCAAAATGGCCAAAGAAAATGCACAAGTGGCAACTGTCGATAAGTAAAGTCGCATCTGGTCGTCCAAGTAGTTATTTCTCAAGGAATCTTTTCAAGATGCGAAGGCTGAAAGTTGAAGAAACGAGTGCGAATGGCTGATATTACTTTTAGGTTGGCACGGTTGAAGGTCGGGCTTATTGAGGACAGCCCTGACGGAAAACACAGCTGGCATGAGCGCTGTTGAGGCTAGAGGCATACAATTAAAACCCAGCTTCCCACCGCCCACGACAAGGCTGGCGCAGGCCATCAACCCCGCCCGTCGACTCATCCCCCACCTTGCATCCTCCTCTTCCGCTTCCTCCCTTGGAGACCTCGTCCTATGGTACTCTATGCATTTAGTCGGCGGGCGCTGGAGTTGGTAGTCTGGGGCTTGACGAGTGTTGTCCTTGTGCAGAGTGTCATCACATCTTTCCTACCGCAGGTCCGTCGTTCATGCTCAGTCTATGAATTCTTGCCAAATTACCCCTTCTACAGTCCTTCTTTTTCGACTGGAACCTTCCTGGACAAACATACCCTATTCCCGTAACAGGTTCTCCCTAGCTTAAATGATCAGCACCAGAGCAGCTTCTTGACACCCCTCCTAGTTCAATGCGGAAACATCCATATCGTTTGGCAGCGAAGTACTGCAACAGGGTACGTTTGTTTGGCCTCTCCATTACCCATTTCCATGTCGATTTATGCGATTCATCCAGCCCGAACAACGTTGGCCCGTACTACCTTCAAATCTATACATCGTCAGTGAACAGCAACCTTTCGCCTCACCGCTCATCAACTAACACCACAACAGGATTTACATTGTTCCGATTATCATCCCCGTTGGGAACGTCCTGATTTACGTGAGTTGGAACTAACAATACTCTTGGATCGTGAGGTTCTGACTCCTCCTTAGGACTGGCAAGTCCCTTTCCCACCGGGCACCCTTGTAAGCACCATCCGTCCAAAGACTAGACATATTAAACATTCCGAATCTATAGTACCAAATATGCATGGTGAGTCTCCTGTTTTCCTATTCTCTTTCTAGTTTAAATCTTGAGCCCCAGTTCGACACAAACGGTAACACCGGAGGGTGTCAAGCCACGTACACAGTCATTGCTAATACAACAGTGACAACACCAACTTGTGCTAACGTTACATTCCCGCCCCTCCTTTCCATCGATGCCCAAGTTAATAATGGGCCGCTGTCGCAGGTTGGTTGGATCGATCAAGTCAGTCTCATTTGTAGCATCGGTGGTGAATCGAACCTTCTATTCTAACTCTCCTCTAAAGTGCAGCGACATTTCCATTACACCGAAAAACGGGACACCGCCATATTTGCTTACGGTTCGCTCGATTTTCCCTTCGGTCCACTCCATCCACCGATAATCTGTTTTTACAGATTGCCCCTGCCCTACACCCACCGTACAACATTAGTAGCCCAGACATGCGGAGCATCAATTGGACAGTCAGTTTGTCATGGGCATCACCGTTCTTTATCAGTGTCGTCGATTCAGCTGGGAATATGTGGGCGAATGGCCTCCTGCACAGTGGTCAAGGAAGCAGTTCTGCTTGTCTTGCGGGGAACACTACCAGTACTGGGTGAGTAGTACCATGAATCTCATATCCTCCTTACTTAAGGACAAATCTATAGCTCCAGCACAGTCAAATCAGTCGTAGCCATCGGTTCTGGTGTCGGCGGACTGGCTCTCGGCCTCTTCATTGGAGTCTTAACGGCTTTCTTTTTCTTGAGGCGGCACTACAAGAAGAAGGATCAACGTCGATCCGTATATATGGCAGATTCAATGCCAAATTCTCCTCATGCGTTGCTCGATCCTCCGACTACGATGGGAACCTCTTCGCAGTATGCGCCTATACCATTTGGAAATGTTGCGGATACTTCGTTGGGAAGCAGTAACCCCTCGTCTGCAAGTAATTACATGGGTCGCTCATCGGGCTACGCTGTCGAACCTTTCGTAATGCCAGGGGAAGATGGCCGTCGTAGCGAACTCCCTTCCGGACCTGGTCGTGCACTTTCCGCTGGCAGTACTTCACATGCGCCGCAAAACCAAGTCTATGTCGTACACCACGATAGCCAAGCACCCCCTGTTACTATCTATCATGAAGATGGTACACAGGTCGTCGAATTGCCACCCAGGTATCTTGCTGGAGCTTCCTCTCCAACGAGTGCACGAAGCGTAAGCGATACCAGAAGCGACGGAGGACGGACGGAATCAACTTCGGAGCCACCGTCATTCCTTCGGGAGCATCGAAGGCCAACTACGGTCAAGAAGCCCGCCAAGGAAACCATCTATTTGAGCAACCCAACAACGTAGCGTTGTTCCCCCCGCACCACTCGCACCACCCCCTGACCTACTTGTTCACTGTGGTGCTTTTCCGGAGACGAACATAGTACACACTTTCCATCAAATGCTTTCTTTTGTATCACTTCCGGCACCTTTTGAGTAGGATAAAATTCTCTGGGTCACATACAATAGTATTTATTTACTCAACTTCAATTCCTTCCTTTGATCCTCGATTGTAATCTGATACCACCATCTCTATGGTTCATTTTGATATTCTCCAAGGTTTGATTTATTTGCAACCTATTCTCAAGGTATCATTATTAGCCCGGGTCTACCTGACCAAATCCGAGGAAAAATCTCACTTTTATATGGAGTCTTCATCGAGTCAGACTTCGTCAGACAAAAGGGGTGACGTCGTGAAATGGCCGACAACGCATGATGATCCTCTTGAACTTGAGGCGTGGTACTACGGAAAATTTAAAGAGTCGCTATCGTTGCAAGTAAAAATAAATCGTGCCATCTCCCATTTTCTCTCTCAGTTAAAGAATTCAAAAGCGCGAAGACCATTGACTTCGATTGACTCTATCAGGGAGCCGAAAGTGAAACGTCGGTAAAGCCATACAAACAAAAAATGAGTATAAAGCTAGCGTAAGTTCTGCTCTTGCAGTGCTGCATAGTCACGTATTTATCCGTCATGCCTGTAACATTCCACCCCAGCAACATTCCTGCACAATCTTTTACAAAAACATCTAGGGCTTACTCGGCGGAAGGACTCCTGGCCGCCGCCTGCCCCAATCAACGCGCGCAATGCGATGAAATTCTCAAATCCTCTTTCTCCGAGACTGATAACGGAGACATCCTACCCAAAACCAACGGCTTCGTCCACACGGTCGTAGAAGCTTACAATAACCACCGTTGCTTGATTATCCGCCCGGACGACGTCTGGGCCGCCATCCTCGTTCAGTTGAGTTTCTACATTAATGCACACGGCGAAAAATTCCGTTCCGTGTTCGTCTCCCATGAAGGGAAGAAGATGCTCAGTCACCTCGCCAAAGACTTTAGAATCGACGGAATTTGGTGACATGGCCGTAGCTATGACCAACGAAATTATAAAGAACGTGAACGATCCCGCTCTGCGCGATTGGATCCTTCCTCAATTCACGACAACCCCGACTGACACGGTCGTCTTCTCCGTGCTTATGATGGCGACGATGAAGACATACTTCACTTACCGTTTTATGTTCGGTTGTGGTCTGCCACGGGTGACGCTCGAAGGCGAAAAATCAGACTGGGAAATTATTCTTGAAAGATTGGAAAGGCTCAAGGAGTACGGGTTACAGACCATCGCTTGGTATCACTTACTCAAACCGGTTATTTCGAATTTCGTACGGGCATTTGAGGATCCGAAGGGCGCTGAGAATCTCGATTTTTGGAACCGTATTTGTAGTTCTAAGCATAGGGGGAGCGGCGCATCGTATCTCGCGGGGTGGGTTACTGCCTTTTGTGCTTTCAAAGAAAACGGCGATTGGATTGGACAGAATTTAAATTGGGGGGTAGGTTTTCTATTATGCTGAGGTTAAGAATCGAGTTGACCTCTACATTCTCAAGCTCGTCAATGAGGTTGATCCCGCGACGCTTTCTGCAGAAGATTTTTTCAGGATTTATGGAAACGCGGCCGGCGCACACCTGTCTTCACTCGTGATAGACGGCACCCGGTACCATGAGGTCGATAACAAGAAAATCCCGTCTGGATTTGCCGAAGTTGACGTCCTCGTCGAGAGTATGTTGAAGTGCAAGATGACCGTCGGCTTGATTGGGTTGCAGATATGTTCTAGCGGTGATAAACAAAAGGCCAAATCTGGGCAGAGAGATACTGTCAAACCCGTTTCGGGTTGGTGGTTATTCTCAAAAATCGTAAAGAATGCAAATGAGCAGGAATAGATACGTGTAGTTGTCAACCGTGATTTGAGGGCTTCAATTGTGTAGATAAAATTGGCCCATGGATCTTTATAAAATTGGATTCATGAGCCGTTGACGAGTTAATTCCAGACGAGGAGAATTATTCTGGTGGCAAATCGAGCCTACATTTTTTCAACACCTGTACAGCTGTGAAGATCAAAGTTTTTGATGCAGCCTATCCTACACGAGGGTCTTCTCCGATATTCTGCAGCGCCTCCAATTCTAATGTAAGGTCGTCCCCAAGTAATTCACCTTTTATGTCGATGAGTGCCCGTTCAAGCTTAGGCGCCCCCGCCTCACCTCGAAGACGAGCAGTTAGCATCTGAGCAAGCCCACCCGACGTCTGGGAACTCTGTAGAACCAATTGCCATAACCGCGGAAAGCAATGGTGCTTCTGCCCAACTGCTGGAGCCCCGTCACCACTTCTTCGGAAACGTCGCCATGGATTAATCCTTCAAGTTATTTCGTTTGTGGAGATACAATAAATTGAGCTTGGTGTTTAGCGCCACGGCGCGAAGGTGGAATGCTGACGGAGAGCAGGAAGACCGCCATAGAAGCCCCCTCAAAGCACACACGTCGAGATCTTCGGGGCCTAGATAAAGCGTCAAGAACTTCGAAGCGGGAACGTCAAGCAGTTGAAGACGTCGTTAATGCTGGTTTCTGCATGCAGATTCAGCCAATGGAATTTTGAAAGCCAAATCTGTGTGGATCAGGCCGACATGTCGGTTGGTAAATAGATTCGTAAGGTTTAATTTGAAAGCACTGCTTGAAAAAATCGTGTAACATGTTGATGTCGGCTCTACCACGAGATACAGCACTATAAACCTTCGCCAGAGAATGAGGCCCGGTAATGGCAGGCAAAATAACACGGGCGTGCACGTTGGTGTGAGTTAGCTTCGGTGACAGGTGAATCACCCTCCAGATCCTATACACTCCAAGCGCGCTTGCTTTACCGATCCGGAAAATCGAGAGTTCCATGCGAGAGTGTTGAGAATTGGTGTGATTTCATATTAAGCAGGCAAGGCAGAGGATCTTCAAACAAGATCAACTTCCAGCGTCAGCGATGGTTCAATAGCAGAGACATAATCCCGTCCGTAGCTTCCTGTTCTTGCTGGTCATGGTTTGTTGATTGTTTTGAACTGAGGGCCAAGGCTGCTTGTTTAGGTCGTTCGAGCATAAAATTGATTATGCGAACGTCGCTACGAGTGGGTCTGCGGATGTTGACAGTAGACCATAGTAGTGTAGCACCAGCTCTCCAGTGTCCACATACCTGGCCAAGAATTCTCGGACTGGCCAGATGTTCGTCGTAGACGGAAAGGAAGCTGGAATTTTCCGAGTCTGGGAGTGGCATTTCGCGCAGCTCGATGAACTGCATACAGTAAGTACTTTTGTCAAAAATTCAGTGGGTAGTCGAGCAGGATAGTTAGGGAAATTTTTGATGATCTGCGTTCGATGTTGAGAGGAACCGGTTTATCAACGGCTCTCTGAGGCGGTGACCGTGACCTCTTGCTTAACCGTAGGAGGCGGGGACGCACTGAGATGGTTTGAGCTACGTAGCTAAGCGCTTAGATGCACGCTCAATAGTGCGGCCCGAATTTTGTTCGGAAGCAACGCCTTTGTGTGCTTGTTTTCCTTCCTTCTTTCTGTATTTCGCTTGCATAATGTGGGCGGTCGCTGGTGAAATAAATAGGCCAAATTTGAGAGGAAACTTGATTCAAGTGAGAGGAAGTGAAGAAAGAAGCGATGCGGCACGTGACGAATTGGTCTTTCATCAATTTCAAATTTCAACTTGATGCGAATCGCCCTTTGTAAAGTACTTGCATCCACGCTGCCAGTCAAAGAACACCAATATGGATACATTTCCAGACGAGATATGGATGTCCATATTTTCAGAAGCTTGCATCGACGACGGCACTACGGGACGCTGGCTGGAACTCGTTTCAAAAGACTTTCAACGATTATCAAAACCATTCAAATACCAATCGATTTGCTTGCGCAGAGCGAAGCAAATCATCACGTTCGATTCGATCGTGAAGAGGCTCCCTCCTGGGTTCAATGACGTCCAATATCTTCACATCACATGGCCCAACCCCTTCCTCGATGTTTCCGATGATGAAAGTGATGACGTTTACGTGGATAGCACGGACGATGAAACTGCGTGGACCGACGTCGATTCTGATGACGATGGTGCCACACCTTCCAGTAGTGAAAGTGATGGCGAGGAGGGTTTCGACACTACCTCAAACGGTAGCAGCGACTCAGAGGGCGATGAATATGAACCTCTCACCTTGGAAGAAGAACAGGAGATGATTGCGGATGCCGAATTCGTTATGGATCGGGGAGATCTAGACACACCAGTCGAGATCATGGCCGGTTGCTTTTACAGTTATCCTGCCGAGTTGGCTCGCGGAAATCAGGATATCCAAAAGGCCATACATGGCATACTTGCAGCTATCGCATCTTCGTTGCGCATCCTGAGCATCCACTCGGCGAATGGCCAAGACCCCATGTCTATCGCAGAACTGATCCCATTTCCGCTGCCCGTTCTTTCAGGCCTATTTCTTTGCTCTCTATCAGGCTGCCCTTCAAAGTGTATGCCCCCGCGCATTTTCCCCCGATCCCGCCATACCCCCTCCCTCGCTCCGCAATTCAGCCAATTGCAATTTCCATCATTGACACAGGCGCATATCGCTGGATTTGTATGGCCTGAGCCCCCGTACATTGTAATAAACACTATCTCGCCTCAGTTGAGGCACTTGCGCCTGCAGCGAAATCACTTGAAGTACGGGCTTCAAATCATCGATATTTGCTCTATTTTGTTGACAACGAACTAACAGCTGGCGTGCTCCGAGTTCTTGGGAAAATAGGCCGAAGAGGTCAAGCCTTTTCCTCTATGTTGACTCACCCACCCGAACGCCGGCCGCCAGAGAGGCAGTAGACATATGGAAGAATGCGAGAGAGCTTGAAGATCATTCGACGTTCGCCAGCCTCATCGGCATGGAGTCACCAGAGGATTATTTACCTGAAAGGTGGGAGAGGAGATGGTGTACACAAACACGCGGCCGATTAGACGTTTCTGAGTGGTTTGCGGGTGACAATCGCTTCGATGTAGATCTTGAGACGGGAGCCCGCAAAACTAGCTAACTTGACGAGGGTGATGCGAACGGAATACATACGATCTGTTCACTACAGTGAAAGGCAACCGTAGATACCTATGCTTTAAAGTACCAGTGGAAGCAAAATACAGCAACGAACTCACAGATAATTTTTGGATCACAAAAACCAAGAGTCATATGTGAAAGCTTCAAACTCTGGTATACTTCTGCGCGTCCGGATTGTGTCGGGACGCGTCGAGGCTTGACGCGTTCCACGACCGGCGTTTGCCGGTTCAGGGTCATTGAATAATCAGACCGAAATGGGACCACTCAGAAAAATCAGAGATGGTCATATAACACGTACTCCACACAAATCCTCCTCACCGACCTCGACGACCTCAACGTCGCCATCCAATGACATCCTCAAACGCGTACGACGTGCTCATCGTCGGTGCCGGCATAGCTGGCTGTTCTCTCGCCCATGGACTATCCACCATCCCTCGCTCAAAACCCCTCCGAATATGTCTCCTCGAACGCTCGCTTTCCGAGCCAGATAGGATTGTGGGCGAGCTCTTGCAGCCCGGGGGCGTCATGGCTTTGCGGAAACTGGGGATCGAGAAGTGTCTGGAAGGAATTGACGCCATACCCGTGAAAGGGTACTGTGTAGTGGAGGAAGGCAAGTCCGTGGAAATACCCTATCCGGGACGACATGAAGGACGGAGCTTTCATCATGGGAGATTCATCATGGCGTTACGCGCTGCAGCCAAGGAGGCGAAGGGGGTGGACGTTGTCGAAGCAACTGTGACGGAGCTCGTTGAGCAAAATGGTCGGGTGGTTGGCGTGAAAGCCACAAAGCAGGGAGAGAAGGAAGAGTACAGAGCCGACCTCGTCGTCGTCGCTGACGGGTGTTTCTCCAACTTCCGCACGGCGGTTATGGGTTCTTCCACTGGAAAGTCGATAACAAGGAGCCATTTCGTTGGTGCCATACTAGAAGATGCGTCGCTGCCCATTCCCAACCACGGTACCGTCGCGCTGGTGAAAGGTTTCGGCCCCGTGTTGCTCTATCAAATTGGAGAACACGACACGCGGATACTCATTGATGTAAAAGCGCCCCTGCCTCCCGATATCAAGTCTCACATCCTCGACAACATCGTACCCCAACTCCCTCCTATCCTCCAACAACCTATACGAACCGCTCTGGACAAAGACCGCTTACGACGCATGCCCAACTCCTTCCTTCCTGCCGTGTCACAGGGCACCACTACGAAACCTGGTGTCTTCCTACTCGGAGACTCATGGAACATGCGGCACCCACTCACTGGGGGAGGTATGACTGTAGCTCTGAACGACGTAGTCATCCTGCGGTCACTACTGGCCAACGTCGACCTGCGACAATGGTCGGAGGTACAAAAGGTGTTACAGACGTGGCACTGGAGTCGGAAACCGCTCGCATCGACCGTGAACATCCTCAGTGTGGCGCTGTACGACCTTTTTGGCGCGGACGACGAGGAGCTCAAGGTTCTTCGGACGGGGTGCTTCAAGTATTTTGAACGTGGCGGGGAATGTGTTAATGGGCCTGTATCGTTACTTTCTGGGTACGTCTTCGTTCTCTGACGTGTGCCTACACTCTGTGGGGCTAACCACCCACCCAACTAGCATCGCACCGTCACCCCTCCTCCTCGCAAGCCACTTTTTCGCAGTCGCGTTTTACTCTATCTGGGTCATGTTCACCCACCCCGCGCAGGTCGGTACAATCAAAGGTCAACCTGTATACGCACGGCCTCTTCTGCATCACTACCCAGCTCTCTTCTTTAAGGGTATTCGTGTTGTAAGTCTCTTCTCTTTTCTATGCATACTTCGTCATAACCCCACCACACAGTTCTGGACAGCATGCGTGGTTTTTGGTCCCCTTCTCTGGTCCGAAATTAGGTGGTGGGGACCAGGGGACAGCATAAAGTCGTCGTTGACGATCGCGGGGTTGCCTGTCGTTCTTGGGCTGGTAGCGATTGGGTGGATGGTGTATGGCGCTGTTGAGGCTCTAGGGTGACCTCTTATTTATCGTAAAAATTATTATAGACGGCCCCTTTGGTCTGGGACTGAAAGCAGTAGTTAGATAATTATACCGTTCTTATTTTCGCCCCGCCCAGGAAAAAGTAAACTTGCTTGTTCACAGAGACGGACCTCTGCGATTGTTGGGGACATGTGACACGCGTACTATTATATTATAATTCTGACTGCGACTACGGTCATGGACACAATGTTTTGATGAATGCTAGCGCGATGTACCCTTTTGCGTTTCACACTGTAAAGCAAGATATTCTTCCCAATTGGAAAGGGAAAACGAAGCGGCACAAGGAATTTGGTTAAAACAACAGTGTGAACGTTTTCAATCCCTACCTAAAAAACAATGCAAAAATTATCTTGCCATGGTAGAACGTTCAACTTCAACTTGTATGAACGGGAAGGCGATGCCAGTATTAGACCTTGTCACGATATACAGTGAAAGTTGTCAACGCTATTTACGATGTAACCCTTGTAATAACGTCAGCAAATGAAGTGTAGGCCGTCATTGCAAGGGTATTTGAGAAGGGGGACACCTGATCTATGTCCATATCGTAACTCACGGCGACGCCAGCCTCCTTGATCCGCTTTTCAAAATAAGCGACGGTAACATAGTCGACCATCACCTGATACCGGTCTCCGTTGTCGTAAATAACGATGGTCGGATTTGGCTCTTTGAAGAAAAGTCCTTTCATCGGCATTCTCTCCTCCCGGCCCCATTGATTGTTACTAAAATGGTTGAAAAGAATAGAATTCTCGTTCGGACGAATGCTGAAATGGACATAGTTGTTCGATGCATCGAGAATATTTATCCAAACTCGGACACCTCCTTTACGAGAGCGGCAAGAATCCATGTTCAAGCCGGAAGATTGAAATATGAGAACCCCGCCTGCCTTTAATGGCGCTTCCAATCTTATAGTTTCGTAGATCGGTAGGAGGTAAAAGTTCTTGCCATTGTTCTGAGAGTGTCTGTCGGCATTATCGAAAACCATGAAGGATCGCAATGTCCAGGAACTAACAGACAGGTCAAAACTGGTATCAGGATAACATCGTCAGGCTATTCACTCACCCAGTGTGATATCAGGTTTTAGTAGGCGATGGGATGTACGAACTACTGCCACGGGATCATCTTGATCGTTACCCAGATAGGCATCTTCAGTCAGAGATAGAGTAGCATCCGTGCTCATGGGGACCTCGCTAGCGACATCCTTGAAGATTTGAATTTCTTCAGTATCTGGAACGACAAGGCCTTCTATCCTTGCGATACATGCCGTCAAAGAGGCAATGGTGTGTGGAGGAGGAACAGAAAACGTGTCAATGCGTCCCAAGTAGATATCGCTCTCATCAAAACATGTTTTCGACTTGATCGCACCCTCTAGTGAATAAGGGCGATAGTAGACTGTAATAAAGATAAGAAAATCTCGAAGAATGGAGGTTGTTCCTCACTATAGCGAGTTATTCTGAAGTCAGAAAGGTCCCGGGCCCGCTCTGCCACCTGCGATTGCTGGACAGTACCAGCTCGCTCCTGACCCTCGAGAACTAACGCCATTGGCTCCTGTGGAGATGACCCTGGTCCTGAGGATGCCACAAGCGAAAGCCGTGCAGAGTCGTCTTTAGCAGTTAAACAGGAGAGGGGCACGAACAACTTTGCTGTGTCTGCAAGTGAAGACGAGAATCCTTCGATGTAGCACAGGTGCCTCTTAAGGGACGCAGTTGTATGTGGAGGTGCCACAAGCTTTGCAAGAGTGCGACCGATGAATGGCTCATGATCGCTGGAGTAGGCCGGATGTTGAGATTTTATGGGCCTGTCTTTGGTGTACAAACGGTAGTAAACTGTTCCTCTGGGGATGAGCATTTTTCCCAAGGAATTTGATTGCACCGCACCATATTGAGGGCTTTTCTTGGTCGACACCCCTGTAGGGTCTGGGGGCTGCAATCAAATTAAGTCTGGTAAACTGGTGAAGACTACTTTTATGCTCACCTGATTCTGATCATCCCCGATGCTCCGATGCGGGAATTGGTTGTTGGGAATTGGCGGCATGGTAGAACCTGTCATGAGGGAGGCGTCTAACTGGGACAAGAACGACTCGGAGTACTTAAGTCAAGAGGTTGGCGGCGGCGCCAATATGCAGTAGAACGTCACGCGCACGGACCTCCGGATCCCACAAGGCTTTTCATCGTCGTCAATGGACCGCCATATCCGTAGCCGTTGGACCCACCTTCGTCATTGTCAAACCCAGTCTTGTTTTCATCAACCCGCTGGCTATCGGTGACAGTCCCGTTGTGGCCGGTTGGTTCTGAATTGGGATTAAGAGGGTGAAGTTGAAGTGGCGCGTTAACAGTGCTTGATTGAAGGTTGTCATAGACGTGGTATTCAATCCCCCTTCTAAAGAACAATGATAATTATCTTATGATATTTTGAAACCAAAATCCTCAGGCCAGTGAGATCCAGCTAAATAGTCAACGCTCTGTACGATGTGACCCTTGTGATAACGTCAGCAAATGAAGTGTAGGCCGTCATTGCAGCAGATTGGAATATGAGTACTCCGTTGGCCTTAAATGGCGCTTCCAGTCTTATAGTTTCGTGGATGGGCAGGAGGTAAAACTCCTTGCCATTGTTCTTGTCTGGACGGAGAGTGTTTGTCGGCATTATTGAAAACCATGAAGGGTCGCAATGTCCAGGAACTAACAGACAGGTCAAAACTGGTATCAGGATAACATCGTCAGGCTATTCACTCACCCAGTGTGATATCGGTGTTTTGTAGGCGATGGGGCGTATGAACCACTGCCACGGGATCATCTTCATCATTTCCCAGATAGGCATCCTCAGTGAGAGATAGAGTAGCATCCGTCCTCATGGGGACCTCGCTGGCGGCATCCTTGAAGATTTGGATTTCTTTAGTATCTTGAACGACAAGGCCTTCTATCCTGGCGATACACGCCGTCAAAGAGGCAATGGTGTGTGGAGGAGGAACAGAAACCGTGTCAATGCATCCCAAGTAGATATCGCTTTCATCGAAGCATGTTTTCGACTTGATCGCACCCTCTAGTGAATAAGGGCGATAGTAGACTGTAATAAAAGATAAGGAAATCTCGAAGAATGGAGGATATTCCTCACTATAGCGATTTTTTCCAAAGTCGGAAATATCCCGCTCTGCCAAAGGCAATTGGTGGACAGCACCCTGAGCTCTTTCCTGACCCCCAAGAACTAACGCCATTGGCTCCTGTGGAGATAACCCTGGTCCCGATGATCCCACAAGCGAAAGCCGTGCAGAGTCGTCTTTAGCGGTTAAGCAGGAGAGAGGCACGAACAACTTTGCTGTGTCTGCCAGTGAAGACAAGAATCCTTCGATGTAGCACAGGTGCCTCTTAATGGACACAGTAGTATGTGGAGGTGCCACAAGTTTTGCAAGAGTGCGACCGATGAACGGCTCGTGATCGGTAGAGTAGACCGGATGCTGAGATTTTATGGGCCCGTCTTTGGTGTACAAACGGTAGTAAACTGTTCCTCCGAAGCGAGGTTGAGTATTCCGTTCAAAAGAATTTGGTTCCACTGCACCATATTGAGAGCTTTTCTTGGTCGACACCCCTGATATCTGCAGATTACGCTGCAGTCAAATTAAGTCACCTAAACTAGTTAAAACTACTCTTATGCTCACCGGATCCTGGCCATCGCGATGGAGGGTTCGACCATCCCTGATGCTCTGATGCCCGATGCTCCGATGCGGGGATTGGGTGTTGGGAAATGGCGGCGTAGCAGAACCCGTCATGACGGAGATGTCCAGCTGAGACAAGAGTGAGTAAGTCAAGGGAGGTTAGCGCCAATATGTGGTTATACCAGTTATACCATGCCAATCACGTCACTGCGCGTTCCAACTTCAATCACCATCTTATCGCCACCTCACTGTCTCGACGCGGTTACGCGTACCATACCTCACGTTCATTCCTTCCACCCACGAACTCCTACTTATTTCCAATCCATTGATACATGTTCCCCCCGGGTATGCTTCTCAAAGCCGAGTATGAAGAGTGTCGTGAGTCACGGATACAAAAAGGTATTTCCTTCAATTATGTTGGTCGCTGGGGTTCGTTCACGGGAGTACGCTCGATTTCTGAGGGGAAGCCAGGATCGGCACTAACTGAGGTGTTGAAATGAGTATTTACAATTGTGGTTGTGATTTTGGGTTAGCTGAGGTTCCGACCTTCGCCGTGTAATGATGCGGCCCCAGGTCCAGGACGGTATGTGAGCTTGCCCCACGTATTGATACTTCTAGAAACTAGCGCGTTCAATTATCATACATCGATGCTTGGACCATACCGTATATATGCTACGTAGTTGATAGACCGGTGACCGTTCTGTATATGAGAAGTACCAGTTATCATATACAGGCTGGTCACGAGCCTACGTAGTTGAGGATTGTTTGAGGAAGAAGAAGCGGCAAACAAGCGCGCTTGCCGTTTCGGGAAAGATGAATCCCCAAATGTCACGTGCACGGTGCACGACCCTCACCAAGGCGTTTCCTGGTTATCCATACCCGTCAGTGGACCGCCATATCCATAGCTGTTGGAATTCCCCCACCTTCATCGATTCATCATTGTCAAACCCACTTTGTGCAGCTCTCTGACCTTGCACCGCCGTTTGGTCTATCATCCGCATCGCCATGGGATGATGTCTCCCGTCGCCATTTTTCGCCTTCCCATTCCAAGTTTCTGCTAGTACACCAATCGCCATCGGATTCTAACCACCTAATTGCTGTTGGACTTGGTCACTATTAGATCCAATCTCTTCCTAAAACCGCCCGACGTTAGATTTTAGATCGTCTTCCACTTGTGCTACTCGTGGATGCTGTCAGGTTTGTCACTTAACAATGTTACGGCGCCTTGTTTTCATCAGCCCGCTGGCGGTTGGTGACAGTCCCGTTGTCGTCGGTTCGTTCTGGATTGGATATTCCCCGTTATGCACCCATGGCGAAACGCTATGTACAGGTCCGCGTTTCTGTCTGGCGGTGTTCCTTTCCACATCCAAAGTGTCAGGACGTGGTGTGACATTTCGAGATGCCGGCGGGGGAAGATGTTTCTAGGGTTACGCGTCCATCCTGGCGACAATGGGTCCTATGTAAGCATCATCTTGTTTAATGAACTGAAGGAGAAACCTTTGGGTTTTTTTCTCTAAACCTTTGTTGTTTTGTCAGGAAATGTCAGCCCTTGTGCGTAGACGTCTACAACATTGCAGCCTGGTTGAGGAAAATGAATACCTACGTAGTAGGCCTTGAAACACAATTGTTTCGTATACCTTGCTCAATTTTATTACCCGCCCGACTACAAATTTAGTTCTGCTTCAATTTACTGGCGCGCTGATGTCTGGAAGCCCGGTATATATGTATATGTTGCCCTTCTTGAAATGAAAATTTGTTCCTAGAAGTCCCCATTCCATCGGGGACCAAAACAGTAGTCGGCGACTCCAGCATTATGCTGCCGAAGCATCACGGAATCCCCTAGTAAAAGGCGAGGGGATTGTCTGCTTGATGCTTCGGCTGCTGCTTATAATTGTTAGGTTTGTTGCAGTACCCATCAAAGTGGTTTTGAATTTTGTTCAGCTGGCGGGGTTAACACGTGACGCTGCCCATCGCGCGCCAAGCTCTGTTCTCTCTTGTTCGCTCACCGCCATTTCCACGACTGATTGGAAGGAAAATCAATGGCGTCGACGCTTACCGCCGAAGAGAGGACCAAGCTCATTGAGGGCGCTTTTGAGGGTACGTTACCCAGTACCAATGCAAGGGGATCAACCTCAATTCTTATCGAACTTTCTTCAGCCAAGAAATATTCATATAGCCCCTACTCCAAATTCCCCGTAGGAGCTGCACTATTGGCTAAGGACGGTAGTATTATCAAAGGTGCGAACGTTGAGAATGCCTCGTATGGTATGTAAGCCTGTAATTGCGGATGCTGGCCACGTCCGACGCCTGTTTAGGTGGGACGATCTGCGCTGAACGGACAGCGATCGTCAAAGCAGTTGTAAGTCGAGTTCCCAATCTATCCCTATAGTCTATCTATACCTAACGAGGTTCCTTAGAGCGAAGGCATCCGAGAATTCATAGGACTCGCAGTCGTCACGCAAGTCCCTCCTACACCCTCGAGTCCAACCAACAACTTATTCTCCCCTCTGTTTCTTGCCCATACTAGGAATGTCGGCTCAGCCATATCACCATGTGGCATATGCCGCCAAGTAATCCGCGAGTTCTGCTCCCTCGACATGCCCATCCTCCTCGTCCCAGGGGATTATCCACAACCACCAGCGCCCGGCTCTGGGTACAGCGAGGGAGGCGTGAAAGAGACGACATTAGGCATCTTATTGCCTGATAGTTTTGGCCCGGAGCATCTGGAGTTGCCTCGTAAATCGTAAATGAGGGTATGGGGGTAAGTTCGGCGCTAATAGTTCGATCATCGATCGTGTTGCAGAAAAATCAATCTAAATGGATGACTACTTTTCCCGAGGGATCGCCAACTTTCAGCAACTTCCAAGTTGGCTCGGATCATCTGGATTTTTTGGTTGTCTTCTTGGGTCGTTTCTGATGTTTAGTTGCCAACCATCTCTGGATCAAGAGTGTCGTCACGCGCAAACCTGACTAGCTTGTTTCAGAGAGGTGCACATTCTGTTGCTACACTACCATTTCCCTTTATTGTGCATTCTTTGATTCACGTATCTAATCCAAGTCTAGATGAATGTCGATACTCATCGACCTCCTGGCAAGTCCTTCCGATTGTCGGTCTTTGATCACTCTAACAAGGCCCGTTGGTCTACGTATTCTAGATCAACTCCCTAGTTTCCATCGCCAACCGGCGGCACAGTCCCATGCTTTAGGTGATCTCATTTGCCATTCCGATGATGTTGCGCTTGACTTCCTCAAAGCTGAGCCCAAAGAGATTTCAGCGACACTGAGTTGACCGTGTCCAGTACGTAAGATATCGATTTCTGATGATCATTTCGACTCATAATCCACCTTTTCGAGAGAGGCTGTGTTTTTCAGCCCCGCTCTGTTCCCCCAAGGACTCAAGTCTTCATAAAGCATCTATTCCTGGAGAGACGCGGGGGATGCGCTATGTCGTTTCCCTCAAACGCTGCGCCTATATCATTCCAGGCTGAATGGCCTTCATCCTCAAGATTACGGATTGTAATAGCCTCGAGATTTAGCGGTCAGGCCACTATTTCTAGCCCACCGGGAATGGTATCCGAAACCGAGCGCTCGGATCTCAAAACGCTGGTACGGCTGCTCGTGTCAACTTTTTAAGATCCTCGAGGCTTTGGGGTTTGACCCTAGATTTCCAAAAGATACCTGTCGTGTCTTAAACTCGCGAGTGAGTCAGGTGAGTATTTGTACCGCGTTTTGCTCATGATGTATAGTACTGCCACAGATACCGACGGTGGCTTTGACGTTGGCGACGAGTATTCAACACATTTGGAATCTGATAACTTTTGAAAATGCAGATATGGCGAACGTCAGTGATTCCATTTTTAGATGTTCCATTCCGTCCCTATTGTACCCCGAGTACTGAAACGTGATCCAGGCAAGGAAATTATGATATCGTGGGGAATGCGTTCTCATGAATCACCTTCAATAATAGCTGTTGTAGTCGAACCTCAAGTTGGGAATAGGGCATGGCTGTTTCCCCTCTACCACCGATAAAACTCTCAAGAACGATTATTAATGATATCCACAACGTGTAGTGCGTCTTCCACCCTTAATCCGAGAAATTTCCGCTATTGAAGGAAAAATTTAGAACTTCCACAGTATCACCACCCTCACCGCGGGGTGCGGAGAGCCTTCTTTTTTCTTCCCTTCTCTTCTCCTCTGCAACCGTCTACCATCATCGACCCCTGACAAGTTTCTTGTGCGTTATTAACATACCTGAACACCTCAAAGAATCTCTGGTTGATCCCCATTCGTTATCCCGTCCCCGCCATGGCAGAGAAACACTGTCCACCAGCACTCATCAAATACACGCTCTTTTCAACACTCGCCTCCATCGCAATCCTGGTTCTCTCTATCCTTTCCTACTGCACTCTAGCATTATGGGCCAACATAGCTGCCTCCACTCTCGCTTTAATTTTCCACTCCGCCATCCTCTTTTTCAGTTGGCGTCGGTCGATGGATGACCAATCCTTAGTGCACAGGATGCACATCGCGTACTCCTCGAAAACCCTCATGGCCTCCGCCGTCGTGTTGTTTGTGTGGTTGGCTTCTCTTGGGAGCTCCATCGAACAGGTTGTAAATCAGCGCACTGATCGTCTGCTACTCCCTGTCAAAAGAGGACCGGGAAAAATGGAGATGCAGATCACAGTAACTGGTCTGATCTTTGTGGAGGTTATTGGTCTTGGCGCTTGGCTGGTACACTCTCTCTACATACGGCCTCGACGGGCGGTCCTGATACGTCAAGAACTGGAGGTGACGGTAGAAAGAAGCGTTTACTCTCCATCCTCTCTTGTATGTCGTTCGTTCAAGCGCTGGTATTCTGAGTCTAATAACTTTGGAAAGGACCTAGTACAGAAGGGGAGAAAAAAGAAGTCCCCATATCCTACACAAACGAGATATTCTACGCTCTTGCGTCATCAAAGCCTGTTCATTGCGGCGAAACATGAGGCGTACGTCCCTTTTTCTAATTCCGAGGTTTATATTTCTCATGAGTATAAACTTAGGCCTTCGGACGTTTTACAACCACCACCGCCTGTCGCGACGAAAGAGGAGGATAGACCATGGTCATTCCTCACCCCAATGGCACCTGCCTCTCCATCGTCCGGCACCGATAGCCGATATGGAATCCTATGGGATTAGACGCAAACGGGTGGCATTTCTATCGATCGACACAGATGTATCTATATTTTTAACAATTTTGTAGGATTGGCAATACCACGATACCCGAAGCTGGCGCTTTAATAAAGTCCATGAACCCCGCCCTCCCGTCTATCACGATCAACGTGTCTCCAGTGATCATTCTACAATCTTATGAAGATTATCAGCTTGTTTCTTCGGAGGATAAATAAATGAAGTCGAGCAGCAACTCTAGTCAAACCAGCACCCATCTCTCCCATGAACCCTCTCCAGCCAAAGCCGTTTCCACCCCTCCGGCGAATCAGGTGTTAGGGGAACGATGTGAAGTTCCCTTGAAGTGGTCTGTGATCCGAAGACGAGTTGCGATAAGGCTTCTTGACCCGCATGCACTAGATGAAACGGTATCTGCTCGACGATGACAGTCATGACGTTTGACGGGAGCCACGGAGATATCGTTGTCCGCAGGCTACCCAAAAAGTTCAACAACATTCAACGCTATCGGCTCAATTTACTTACTGAAGGTGATATCCCGGCAAACGAAGATGGGTTAGGACAGGAGACAGCACACCAAGGCATGCACCAAAGTGCATCGGTCTCTGATCTAGGTATCCAGAAATATGAAGCCGCCGAAGAGCTGGGAAAAGTGAGAGACAGAAATCTTCGGTTTCCGGTTCGACCTCATCGTCGGAGGTGAAGTTTCGACGGAGATGGAGCTCTCTGAGAACTGGGAGGACAGGGAAGAGTTCTTCAAGAAGTAGGGGCTCGAATGACGACCAGTGTACGGAAAGGATTTCGAGCGATGGCGAGATAGCTGCCAACAGAGCGCGAAATGATCTTAGAACGATGGTGTCCCCCTTGTTCATTTCTTTGTGGAATATCGAAGGCTCCGACAAGTCGTCCAGGTTGACTGAGACAATTGAAGGTGAACCCCCCTGCAGCCTCATCAAATCGACCGCCTCATCAAGCATATCCTCTTCTTCGTCGATACTCATCTCCCCTTCATAGCTGGTTCCGTCAGATGTACTATCCTCTTCCATATCAGTCCCCTCCATCGCCTGATATTCGTCATCGCTCTCATCGTCTGAAACGTCCAAAAAGAGGTGAGGGCAGTGAACAAACAGGAATCTAACCTGCTTGAATTCGGGTTGGAGCTGGGAAAGGCGGGATTCAAGCGCGAGAATTTGCTTCGATCGCACGACCGCCAAAGATTGGTATTTGTACGGCCTTGAGATCTCGTTGAAGCGCCGAGAAACCAAGGACAGCGAGCGACCCGTCCTTCCGTCGTCTGTACATGCTAGCGCATGCACTTGCATCCAAATTTCTGTCGGGAGGACTCGGTCCATAGTAGTGGATGAGAGAACACTTGAATGAAAATTTGATTCCGGTATCATATACAATTTAATGGATCCCGCGCTGCGGGCGCATGCGTGAGCCGCCCCTATACACCGTGTCGATAGTGAATGATATTCTCCTACTCAGCAAATGCAGCATGACCTCCGAGTCGCGAATAGAGTAAATCAACGTTTGATGAGGTTTTCGGGCGCTTCAAGCTGAGCAACCAGGGCCCGGGCGAGTGCAAGGTAAATAAAGTATGCGAACCTGTTCAGCTCGAACTCAGGGAGGCTGACATCACTCGGAATCTCGCTATGAGCCTACAGAGAATCCAAAATTTGCGCTGAATAACGCCTGGAATACAGGAAATGATATTTTTAGCCCTGTCCTGAGACTGTAATTTGATTTCAAGGTCTGGGCTGGTCTAGGTTGCGATGAAGATAGGTATTCCAAGATTTTCCTTGAAAGGCGCTTTGCATATCGCTAAACCGTAGATGCTCGTGGAGAAGAAAACCGGTTGGTTCTATTTTGTCAAACATAGAATAGGATAACAAGCTATTGTTGGGGCTCCACGAGATCTCCGCCGGATTGGAAGGAAGTCGATCGTGGAGCCAGATAGTGGAGTGTGCAGAAACCTCGTGCTAACGCTACCCATGGGCCATGCTGCTTCTGAAAACTCTGATGGGCATTTTTTACTTCGTTGGAGATGGAAGAGTTTTCGTGTGTCTTGGTATGACACGAACAAAAAATGTAGATTCCTGGCGGCCATCGAAAAAAAGCCCGAATTATCCAACGATCTTGTTGGGTTTGCTCAGAAAATCAGAGGATCCGTTTTTGTACAACTTGAGGTCGTGGAGTGCCGGAAAGCCCTCTCAACTGAGAGCCTCCAAATCATTCGAAATGAATACTGTGTTCCTTCCTTGGTCATAGATAGGCGGAAAGTTATAATCGTGCATGTTCAGAGCAACGGAAGACCCACCAGACAGCTCACTTGACAAGCACGAGGCAAACTGTCTTTGTCAGACAGCAATTGAAAGAGATTATCAAAATACGGCGAGACGAACGCGCCTTATGCCAAGAGAGCTAGGACCATGTTTCAAGATAGAGTAGTGGCACAAAATCTTCTGCCGGAAGCTCCTTTGAAGCGTCATTTCCTCGTGGGCCAAGGCAATCCCTGAAAACTAATGAGGTAAGCGCGTGCTGGGGCGAAAAAAAGAAGAGATAATTGAAACTTCTGCCGGCAGAAACCAAACGGGCGTCCCTTCCTGACCTCATTAACGTCCAAGGGCGGTCCAATTCGCCTTGGTAATACATTCCGCCGCAGCAAACCCTCGAGGTCGAAGAAATAAGGTTGAAACTTAAATTTGTAATGAAGCCATGCGATGTTGAGCTATCGCGATCAATCCAAAGGGTCGTGCCTGTCTCAAAAAATAGCCGCTGGTAAAATCCAAAGCATGCCCTCTCAAACAGATACATGAGAACCTATTAGAGGAAATAGAGATTAATCCTAGCACGTCAAGGAAGAAGGGGAAAAAATGACGTATGACCCCGCTGGTAGACGGTAACGATGCTGAGTCAAATTGTGGCGACTTGATATTTTCGACACGTTTCCTTATCTCTTCCCGCGTAGCATCACCAAGCACTCACACATCATTCCTAGCGCGAGTAAGATTAGCGATTCAATCATAATGGGTTTTTCAATTTATCCAGATCACAATCTCACATTGTTCACTCCCGCGAAGCACGTGCAAACGTACCACCCGCTTTCACTCCATCACAAACTCAGTTCTTCTCTTGAAGCTCTTCGCTTTGTATCCCAACCCTGAGACCCATACCGAGCAGATTCCGTGGATTCGTCGGTTCGATTCTGCCTGGGTCTTGCAGTCACACGTGGTAGCCTCGGTAAGTATCTAGAGAAAGCTGGAGACTTGTTGTGAGTCTGGATGAAGAAACGGGAGTAAATGGTCGGAATCCTGCCCATAATATCTCGTGTGCATCACGGGAATCGAAACTATGGGGGCCATTAACAGACTTGAGCAATTTCAATGGCGCGAGACATCCTACACGATCCGAAGCGGATCACCCGGCTTTTTCCAGTTTCTGACCAACCAGAAGACTTCATTTTGATCGTCAAACAGGGAAAGGCAATTCTTACTGAAATAAGGCTCCTAATCTCTCGAGGTGAAAGTTTGGAGATGGGTTGGGTATTAAGAAACGCTGATTCATCCTCTTACTCCTATAGCATGATATGAAATCGGAGATATACTGTAAAAAGGGCACCAGACTTGATCAGGATCAGCATAGCTGGCCGTAGGTAGTTGGTAGGTAGGACATCTGCGAGACGCGAGCTCTCGGCGGCTTACCGATCATTGTACTGGGTATTTATCTGCCAGTTATCTGCCCGGCAAAGCCCGAAGTTTTGTAGTTTACATGTTTCTCAATGGATACAATACCTCCGCTGCTGAACTTAGACATGTACATATTCACAGTTGTAAGCTATGATTTACCCTCAGAGAGCCGAAAGTTTCATGTGGCCAATGCAGAGAATTCGAGGCCAAAGTTATCTGCCACCCCCAAAAGTTATCTGCCATTAGTCACGTGCACGTGACGGCAAAGCTGGACCAGAATTCCCGGAAGCCATCATTGACGGCACACAAACAATTCTTGACTTAAAAAAAATTTTGAAGCTCGAAGAGATGCCGTAGGTTCTGTTAACAAGGTTCTAGAGAGATTCGTTGAGAGAATCCGGTGATATTGGTTTGTTGTGCTGCCACCTGACTCTTTCATCTGCGCGCTTCGCGCGCAACGAAAAATTTGGCCAACTCCGAGCAGCGTTACCTCTAAAAGCACACAAGCCATGTTTTGTGAAAAAATCTGGACACAATATGATGTTGAGAATATTTGAGCAGATTCTTTCTATTTTATTTCTTTTCTTTGTTTGGCTTTCTTTTGATACCCAGTACATTGAACGCAAAACCCTCTCGGCATCCTCCGGGAGCTGATAAAATAAGCAGACCCAAACACTAGCAACCATTCAACCAAGTCTTCATTCGTGTCATCCCGTCAGTACGCTCTGCCACAGTTTAGCATGCCTAAATTGTTTCTGATGATGAAAGAAATTGACCCACCTCATCGAATGTCTCAGCGCTGAGAACATTGGCAGGCTCTAATTGTAACGCGTATGTACTCCTGCCCTGAAGAGTTTTAAAATTTTAACCCTCACGCAGTGCAGACTTTCATGGGCCTCCAGATCACAAAGAGTCTTGGCAGCCGTAACGAGAAACTTGGCATCATCGCGTTCAAAATGAACGTCAGACCACCAAGGATTATGGCAGAGGTTTGCGGTCTGATATCCATCTTACTTCTGGTACTTCGCTCGCTGACGGTTTGATTACCAAGTATCTCGTTGGTGGGCGCAACATCCTTATCTTCGATCTCGGAGAAGGAAAGGCTTCCTGAGTTCTCCTCAAGCATGAAGCGGTTTCCAACGGCCCACTCTGAACGTTTGAGGTCATTCCCGGAAGAAGATCCGTTAACAATGTCACCAACTAGGGTCGAACTAACGTGTTGCGTCAAATTATTCCTCTTTCTGATATCTTACATATTTGCCTGTTTGCGCCTCGAATATCACCAACGATTCAAACTCAACGTTTATCCATCCGATCCTACTTACTGGGTAAATATTCAAATTTGAATAAGCTCCGATTCTCATCTTTCATAGCCTAATGATACTTCTATAGTGCGCCAAAAAGCGCATCCAACACGTCCACTGTCCAGATGGTGCTTGTACTCGGGTGGCCTTAATTGAATGCGATGATCGAAAGAAAGTTAGCATAGGTCGCGGCTGGCTATTGACTCTTCGTCATTGGATCCTGGTTGTGCGCTGTGGACGCCTGGGCAGACTATGTGCCTCAACACGCTCAGATCCGACATCACCTGCGTCCTCGCTGCGTGGCGCCTTGATCTGATCAAAACAAGTTCGCGTTTTTGACATCACCATCATATTTGATATCGAGCTGATCGTCGCGTACGGTGGGTAACAGAACGCCAAATTCAGGTGAATACAAATCCTACTATCCTAGTTCAATGACACATATATACGTCTTAAACTGACTTTTTCAATTTTTGAGGTCAGAATTATTTCGCGGAACGTATTTGCACGGTTATTCCTGTCAACACCCTCACATCGAGGTTTCGCCTACAGGTAGATAAATTTAGAGCGGTATTGTAATTTCACCACTGATATCAAGTTTTTAGCAAGCCAAACTGGCGACAAACTGGCGATACGAAGTCCCCAATTGAAAATCGTCATCGCAGTTGATGTGCCTTGAAGTCGTATCCATAGCGTTCCAGGGCTCATGACTTTTGAAGTCCTGATGAGTGGGCGCGTAACTTAGCCAAATTCAAGATCAAATACAAGACATGATGTCGAAGTGATATAAATGACTGTAAGCATGACCGGACAGTAATTGGCCACTTTCCACCAACACCATCCCTCATGGATCCTGAGGCGGCAGCAGCTCTCCAAGCGTTCATCACCTACCTGCATCATCAAAGGGAGTTTGCGGATGTGCGTGTTTGTCTTATGCTGGATCGCCTTCACCTAACAAATCGGCTTTGCACAGTACATGTATAGTGAGATCGATATCAACTTTCAATTTCGTGTTCCATTTTAACGATTTTTGAGGTAGTGTCCGCTACGGCGTTAGTGGTTCGTCCTCTAGTTTTAACCGCGTTGGACATCCAGCTCAGATCGGCAAAGGTGTACGATTATTTATTGAATATAGGTCGAGAGATCAAGATGATCTGGTTCTCGTCGTGGACGTATACTAAAGTCCTGTACTTTATTGTGCGATATTTGCCTTTTTTAGCCTTTTTTTGCTATCTTCGGAGTAAGCCTTTCTTTCTACCTGGCTTGATTAGTACTCATATGGGGGTCAGTACAGCTGATGCTGGGAGTTACGAAGGCGTCGTGTGAATGGGTGTTTCCGTTGGTTACTTGTGAGTAACGCACTGCGCACCGACTTTCAGTCAAGCTAACAGTCGTTAGGGGCGACGACAATTTCAACGTTCACTGCAGAGCGTATGTACCCCTCGAGATTGATTTACATCGTTGTTTACGATGCGGATTTTTTCCGCAGTCGTCATGATGATCAGGACTTGGGCAGTTTGGCACCGAGACATGAGGGTCGGCATTTTATTTGCCGCTTTATGCTGTCTCTACATCGGTCTCGCGACCGTGGGCAACGTGAGATTTGTTAGAAGCATAGTTCGTGCGTGGTTTGTTTCCCGCCGCTGGTATACTTTGTCTGACAGCTCGCTTCTGTCCTAGTGGCGGACCCCCCCTATCCAGGGTTTAGAGGCTGCTTTGTGACAGCTGCTGCGAATAGTTTGACGAATGATTATTCCATGTTAGTAGTGATGGAATCCCGTATGTTTCATTTTTATTTTCGACCCAACGTGCAGCTTATATTATTCATCAAAATTTCCAGTCGTCCTTATATTCACGGCAGCAAGTGCCATAAAAACTGGTAGGTGACAACTTGATGACTCTGTATTTGACCCAAATGCTTTTTTCTCATCAGCTAAAGCTGGAAGTTTCAATCACCTGTCATCGATCATCCACCGAGATGGTGAGTATCATTGTGTGGTCGTTTTGGAGATTGAGACTGACGGTATGCAAAGGCATCATCTTCTATATGTATCTTCTAGGTTCGTACAAGTTATTGTCTGCATCCCTCTAGCCACTCATAGTTCCTAAAAAGTCGGGTCTATTGCAAATGTGATCTTTTTCACTTCCGCACCGGTACGTTCGTGCCCGTCCACGCGAATGATCAGGAGTGATGACCCTCAACGTACAGCTCGATCTCCACGTCGCCTTTGTTCCGTGAGTGCATCAGTGCTTTTGTTCCAGTCAAATCAAACGGTATTTTGAATTGCAGGCAATGCATGGCGCTGTACGCTGGGCTTACTAGCCGCGTGGTGCTTAATATTCGTGAGGTCGCCCACTTGGGACGAAATGCATCCGGCACCGAGACACAATTGCACGACTTCAAAAGCGAGGAAACCAGCATCCCTATGGCTCTGCGCCCACAGCAGGAGTTTAAAAGCTAGCGGGAGCTAACTTTGTAACAAACTCTGCAATTAACGTTTGTAACTTATGTAGCGATGAATTATTTATTCCATGGAGCTTATCAGAAATTTCTGCACCTTCATGATATGACGCGGAAGAATTGAAAGAGGAGCATCTAAAAACCTGAGTAATTCAAAGTGTGCTGGGGATACATAAATTTCATAGCGGAGAGTGACTACTATGCATTGAACGTCAAGGTTCCCATACCAGCGCAAAGACCTCCTACTCAGCTTCCTTGGTTTGTACTTGAATCCTACTGAAAAGCCGGTTCCAAACTTATCTATATTGATTTTCCACGTGGCGATTGGGAACTTTTGATCTAATCAGTGGATTTGAAAACGGACATCATGAGTCCGGAGTCTACCGTCATCGTGATAGATGAGTAGTTGTAGTCCAACCTGGATCTCTCCTCGTCGACTTTCGATATAATGTGAAGCCGCTCCTTGGTTTATGATTATGGCATGAGCTCACTGCTCAGCTCGTATTTGGGTAAATAAATATAGCAGACGTTGGTATCGCTGGCAGTCGCTGGCATAATAAATGAGTATACCCAACTCTCCGACCCCTATCTCAAATTTATTTGCGTTGTAATTGATGTGCCTTGGGAGTCGTATCCATAGCTTTCCACAGGGGTCGATCACCAAGTTCAAGGCCAAGTGGCGCAGACGTGTTATAAACGAAGGTGCGGAGGAGGTCTTGAATTGGTCCACCGTTCAGTCCTCGCCACCCATCATGGCGGAAGCAGCTCTTCAGGCGTTCATTACGTACATGCACCACCAAAGGGAGTTCGCAGATGTGAATGCTTGTCTTACTCGTGATCGTTTCACCTAACAAATTCCCTTTATAGTATATGTATGGTGAGGGTAATTTCTATTCTTGTGTTCTATGGTTTACCAAACTCTCAACGCAGTCTCTGGCACGGCATTGATGGTTCGTCCTTCAGTCACGGTAGTAATCGCTCCGAATATCCAGCTCAGATCGACATAGATATACGATTATCTTTTGAACGTGAATCGCGAGATCCAAATGATCTGGCGCTCGCCGTGGTCGTATACCAAGGTTCTATATTTTATTGTTCGATATCTGCCCTTTTTGGCCTTTTTTCTGTTCCTCTGGAGTGAGTCTCACTCGTTTAGTTTCAATTTGGCGTGATTACTCAAATTGAAATCAGTCCAAGTGATTCGGGGAGTTACGAGGGCGTCGTGTGAATGGGTGTTTCCGGTGGTAGTTTGTGAGTACCTCGCCGCGTCACGAATTCTGAGTCAACTAGCAGTCGTCAGGGGCGACGACAATTTCGACGTTCACCGCAGAAGGTATTTCCTCTTGACATTTTCCCATCGTTTTTTTAAAAAAATGTGAATTATTCTTGCAGTCATAATGATGATTAGGACGTGGGCAGTTTGGCACCGAGACAAGAGGGTCGGCATTTTATTTGCCGCTTTATGCTGTCTCTACGTCGGTCTCGCGACCGTGGGCAACGTGAGATTCATCAGAAGTTTAGTTCGTACGTGGTCTGTTTTCAACCACTTGTGCGTCTGGACCGATGCATTGGGCTTCATAGTGGCAGAACCTCCTATTCCTGGGTTCAGAGGCTGTTTTGTAACCGCCGCTGAGAACAGCTTAACGAACGACTATATCATGTTAGTCGTGATGGAGTCCCGTACGTGCCCACATCTCTTTTCGTCCCACATTATACTCACTTGTCCAAGTTGTCTTGATATTTACGGCAGCGAGCGCCATAAGAACGTGTAAGGGCGAACTTGATGACTCTGTTTTCTCCTATAATCTTTCCTTGCATAGCTCAAACCGGAAGTGTTAATCGCCTGACAGCGATTATCTACCGCGATGGTGAGTAACACCTCTGAAATCGGTTTGGAAGTCACGACTGACGTATGCAAAGGTATCCTTTTCTATCTGTATCTACTAGGTTTGTCGTGGTCCTTGTCCATGTCCATCCATTGAATCATAGTTCATAAAAGTCACATCCATCGCAAATGTGATCTTCTTGACTACGGCACCAGTACGTTCGTTCTTTTCCACACTATTTAACGGCGTGATGACCCTGCGCCCGCAGCTCGATCTCCATGTCGCCTTCGTCCCGTAAGTACCACAGTCTTCTTATTTCAGTGATATACAACTGTCTTCCGTCCTATTCACAGTCACTGCATGGCGCTGTACTCCGGGCTTACAAGCCGTGTTGTGCTCAACATCCGTGAGGTCGCCTATGCGGGACCGACTACGACGGGATTGGAAACACAGCTCCACGACATCAAAGATGAGGAACCTACTAGTACTACGAGCATCTCTTGGGCTTTCCGCCCACGTTATGACTTTAAAGATTAGGCGGGGGCTGGAAACCTATTTATATACATGAATTTGCTTTGATCAGGTTTGTATACGTGCATGTATTAACTTAATGTTTGAGAGAGTCCCGTCTTCTGAACGTGCCGAAGCTTGACTGAGAGTACTGACTTTGTGGGAGACGGGGACAAGGGCAGGATGTTGGAAAGATACTGCGAAACAACTGTAGGAGTGGTAAGAACTTCAAGCAAGCCTGCCAACAGACCTAATCAAAGATCAAACAACCTAGAACAAAAACATTCGCAGCCTGTAACATGTTTCCGGTAGGCGGTAGATCTTACTTCATTCCGTTGAGAATATTTTTCCAACATTAAAGAAAAAGAAGTCCGACCTGCCCGGTTCGAACGGGCGACCTCAAGATATGATGTTTCCCATTACAGTCTTGCGCTACTTCCAACTGAGCTAAGGTCGGATAATAGAATTCACGTGGATTTTAAACATAACGGAAAGTACCAGAACACCAGAGCGGAGCACCTCGGAGCACACGCAAAAGCAATGCACATTTCAAGTAAAAAGACCAATTCAACATAGTGAAATAAAATGGAAACGCTAGCCACAGTAATAAGTAGTGCGCTGAAATTCGATTTCAAATATGCCGCTGAGCGTGGGATGGCTTTGATTGAGTTGATTGCCCACGTTTGATTCTCACACTCAGCTCTCACTCCCAAACTCGCCATTTTCTCTCAACGACGACCAAGCGAGTCGCCAACCGTCGCCTGTGTCTTTCGTCATATACTACTTCGTGTAAATGCTACACAAAATCTCTTGACCTACCGAACAAGACCGTCGAACTTGGTCGTAGTCATGCCAAGATCTTTCGCCTCCCTCGACGCACACAAGCACTGAATCATGACCTGCTTATTTTTTTATGCGATTGATAGACCGTGCTCGATCCATCCTGCTCCTATTATAAATACTCCCATCAACCTTGGGCAGTTCTGCGAGGGGTTAGGGGCCTCGGTGAGTGTGGTAAATGGTCAAATTCTCAGAACGGTGTTGACGATATAAGGAAGCGGGTGCAACGGTGGATAACAGTTGGAATCCCCTCTCCTTTCGCCATATCCTATGTCAGATGCTGATGCTTTTGAGGTTTTCGTGAAGTACCTGCACCATCAGCGTGAGTTTGCCGACGTAAGTAACCCTAACCGCCCACTGGGATATCGTCTAATCTATCACCTTGGCCTAGTACATGAACGGTAAGATCGTCTATACAGTATGGTCTTCCGTCGCTCAGCGGTTCCCGAGACAGCATCAGCAGCGGCGCTAGTGGTAAGTCTTGGAGCTATCGTCGAACTTAAACACATCTTACCCAAAGCAGGTGTACGACTATCTATTGAACTTTGGTCGCGAGGTAACCCTAATCTGGCTCTCGCCATGGACGTATACCAAAGTGCTGTATCTTGTGGTTCGATACCTCCCCTTTTTAGCCTTTGTCATCTTTATTCGAAGTGGGTTCTCTCACTTTCCTTTCTCTAATTCCACCATTAATATGCGGATTAGTTCAGCTTTATCTTGGGGTTACGGTGGCCTCGTGCGTATGGATGTACCCGGTGGTCGTTTGTAAGCACCCCCTCAAATGCAAAGATGCGCCTGCTAACAGCGTTCAGGGGCCACGACGGTCTCCACATTCACAGCGGAAGGTGGGTGTTACCTTCGCATTCTCTCACGGTCCGTTCTGATTGCGCAACCTTCCTGCAGTCGTCATGATGATCAGAACGTGGGCAGTCTGGGGTCGAGACAAGAGGGTCGCTGCATTTTTCCTCACTCTATGTTGCCTCTATATTGGCCTTGCGACTGCCGGCAATGTCAAGTTTAACAGGAGCGTTGTTTGTACGTTGTTCCCCGCCGGCCCTCCGTCGTTGTTATCTGACCATGTGTCATCCCATTTGTAGTTGCGGAGCCTCCATATCCAGGATACAGAGGCTGCCTTGTAGTCGAGGCTTCCAAAAGTTTGACCAATGATTATTCCATGCTGGTGGTTATGGAGTTTTGTACGTTGAAAATCCATCTATCGTCTTCTGGGATTAATTCTTTATAATAGTCGTATGTGTACTCACGGCCTGGAGCGCCGTCCGATCATGTTGGTGCACATTCTGCAGCTGCTGTCTCTTCCCTGATCCTCTTTCCTGACACAGCCAAAACTGGAACTACGAATCGGCTCTCGGCAATCATCCACAGAGATGGTGAGCAGCATTCCCGCTGTCCTTTGAATATGAATTGACCCGCGTCAAGGTATTCTGTTTTATCTATACCTGCTAGGTTCGTTTCAGGTTTTTTCTGTGTTTTGCGGTTCGCTCAGTCGCAATGAAAGTCGGTTCCGTCGCAAACGTAATCTTTTTCACTGCCCCAGTTATACCGGTACGTTTCCCCCTGTCCCAACAGCTACCTGATGTAGTCAACGTTACCCCGTCCAACAGCTTGAACTTCACGCTGCTTTTGTGCCGTAAGTTTCCCTCGCTTATTTTCCTTGGTGCAACATCCAACAGCGCTTCATTTTGCAGAATCTGCTTGGCACTCTACACAAACCTCACCAGCCGTGTGGTGCTTAACATCCGCGAGGTTGCCCGTGAGGGACGTAATAAATCTGCGATGGAGACCCAGCTGCACGACTACAGGGATGATGAGGGGGTCCAGGAGCCTACGGTCATTCCGTTGTCGCTTCGCTCACGGCAGAAGGAATTCCAGTGAGCGAGTGGCAAGGATACTAGATTACTTACATACCCACTTCTTGAACTAAATTAAATTAAATTATTGTTCCATAGCGGCCGTCCTTGTCGTGGTTCAGAACTTCTTTCTGTTTAGTTCCACCTATGCTTCCCCCATGCAAAACATATGATTTTTCAGTGCCTTGCGGCATCGAGTAAGGGAATACACTGGGAGTTGCGCTTGTACGTGAAAAAGACGACTAAGCGATCATCACGTGCCCAATATGTACCTGGATAAATTCTCGTTCCGTACCTTCCGACGTTCCTACTCGTCCAGACGACTAGAATCGTTGAGTGCGCCGTCTTTCTCGTTGGTACTATCAGGAACTGACTATCCCAGGAACGTTAATGTCATATGCGCGGCGCGAACCCGCCTCAGTCGCGTCATTGCCGGCCGAGTTACTGCTCCATATCCTCAAGAACGTTTACGTCGACAGCAGACAGGGTTTGGGGACGTTCTGGCCACACGAGTGGTGCGAGAGCCTGTCCGAATGCAATTGTAAACCGAACGAGCCATACCTCACAAAGTGGAACGATAACACCGATCTGAAATCATCCTCGTTGTTCCCCTATGCACTCTCCTCCGTTTGCAAAACGTGGCATGATGTGATGCTCCTCGTTCCGGCATTTTGGACGCGCCTCGTTATCTTTTTGGACGACCAACCAACCGCAATCGCGGAGCTGCGCTCTCACCTTTCTGCTTCACGCGACCTTCCTTTTCGTGCCCACATCTTCAATCGCGAGGATGCGATTAGTCAGGATACCGCCGAGAGGGCCCAGGTTAGGGCAGTGGTTAATGAGCTGTCCCCACATCTCCACCGATGCGAGCAGCTCACGTTCGACGTCATGCACAATTCGTCCCTTCCTTCCATTTGCCACACCTTCAGCGGGTCCTTTCCACTTTTGACGGAGCTGTCCATGCGGTGCAGAATCTATGATGAGCCTGAGGCAATTGACAGCCAAGGGGAAGATAACAGGGATCCATTCCTTTTCCCCAACCTTACCTCCATTTCCCTGACTGGCTCGGCGTTCGTAGACGCCAATAAAAACCCAGACTCGGGAATGGGAAAAAAATTGCGCTTGTTTTCCCTCTCCCACTTATCCTCCTTCGACGACCCCGGCCTGACCCTCACCGGCCTCATGCACATCCTCAATAAGTTCGACAAGATCTCTAGCCTCGAACTCAAACACATTGACCTGCCTTATAATCCCAATGAGCAAATTCCGCGCGGTTCGCAGCTCCGAGTGCATTTTGATACCATCCTGCTTGAGGGTTTCAAAAGGGCAACTTTCGAAGCGTTCAACAGGTTCATCGGTGGAGGGGACTCCGAATCTCTGACAATCAGAGCGTGTGAGCTTGCCGGCAATATCAGCGATACGGTATATCTCACCTTGGAAGACATCCACAGTACTGAGGACTTACTCTCCGTCATCCCCACGCTCTCCAACCACTGGTTCACCTTCACCTCTTGCTCAGGACTCAATGACGCCTGCTTGGAACTCCTTTCAAAGCCCGATCCAAGCACAGGCCAATGGAACGTTGAAACATTGTCGAGTCTTAGTATCTCGGGTTGCCCTGGGATTTCCGTTCGGGCGCTGAAGGAGTTGGTGGAAGGCCGGAAGGTGGAAGCTACAGCGCGCGGGTACGAGACGAATCCCCACTATGACGACTTCGACGAGGTCTCACCTATTGAGTCGCTTAACGTCTATGATTGCGGTCTCGAGTTTTCTCCAGAAGACGCTCAGTGGTTCAAGGAAAATATCGGAAGCTTTTATTTCCGGTCGTAGGATATTTCAGGTGGGGTATTGCCTTTGTGTCCTCTATTGAATCCACTCATATCTCAGTCATAGGGTCCATAAAACATGAAGAAAATATAATGTCATTATAACTTTTGAATAACGATGTCCTTGTTCCCCCGCTTTCGCTGGTGGAGAAGTGCGACGCCCTGTTGAATTTATCGTGTTAAACCGGCTGAAGCCGTACCCAGCACGGGTTATCAAAGACGAGGTATCAGACTCGAGGACAAACAACCTGAGCGCCTTTCTGTGTTGGTCTTTCTCGTCGCTGGTAAGAGAAATATCTCTGTTCGACTCTCCGTCACTGGGGAATTCGGTACATGTGCCCGCCGGGTTGCGAAAAGTGTAGGCAACAAGATGCCAGCCGGCGAGAGGCAGGTCTAGGGGCAGGCCAACTAAGGATCACCCTCACGCGTTTCTGGGCCCAATTTGAGTTTTCCTTCGCAATCGACTAAGTACGTTCTTTGCTCCTGTAACCGCTTCAACTTACAGAAGCCTATGCAAAGTTATCTATCTATCCTTAGCTACTACTAGTAGCCGTGACATCCGTGTTCCCGGACAACCGCTTTTGAGATATTTCTTTCCACTCCCTCGGAATCGCCAAGGCTCCCAGCCTACCAAACAACGCCAGAGTACAAGACATCTTACGCAATCGCTGTCCATGGGCTTGGAAGAACGTTTGATAGCACTGAGCAGCGCTTCGGGAGAATGGATTGAAGGAATTCACCAGTATTAGGATGACGTTCAAACGCTCATTGACCACCTTGCTCAGCTCCAGCGGAGTTGCATTCGCCAGATGATACAAGTGACCATGTGGTGCCGAAGTCTCTGTTTGTTGTGTCGCTGATAATGTGCAGGTGTCTTTAGCATGAAAGCAGTTCAAGGTAAGAGTAAAACATGGTTATGTGACGTTTCACATCAGTTGAAGTAGTAGCAGGCTCCGGCCCAAATCTACGAGGCAGTTACTTACATACAACAGTCGATTGATTCATTCGAAGTTCAGTAAAAAGAACGAATCATCTACATCAATAATGATAAGGAGCGAGTTAACGAATACAACAAGAACAAAATAATCAAGAAACATCAATGAGATACGAACGATCACCCTCAAAGGTCCCAATAACAACATAAATCAGTTCACCCCTCCCCATTTACAAACCCGCTCGCCTCTACCACCCACCCCGTCCCAACAGCCCCCTCAAGCTCCAGATCTCCGTAACGCTCTTCCCCGCCCTCTTACACATAACCGCACAAACATCCCGTCCAAACACGACTTTCCAAACACTCTCCCCTGGCTCACTCAAATCTCGCACATAATTCCCCGTCTCCGTCTCAAACAACCTCACCCGCCCATCGTTCCCACCCGTCACCAGCCACCGTTTATCGAACTGCAACGAGGTGACGGAAGAGTCGTGTGCGGCGATACGGTGCAAGATGGTGTATGTCGCCAGGGAGAACGTGATGACCCGCCCGTCGGACCCACCTGTTGCGAGGATTGGGATGGGGGGAGAGGAAGGGCTGGATGGGGGCGTGAATGATGCAAGTTGGAGTTGGCAGACGAGAGCGGTGTGGCCTTGCAGGAGGGCCAGACATTCGCTGTTATGCAATTGTTAGTTGCGTGTCGAGAGGAAAAAGGAGAGGTACACACCCCGTAGCAGCGTCCCATACGCGAACGGTCGTGTCCAGTCCTCCGGAAGCGATCCTCACACCATCAAAAGCGACGCTGTATATCTGATGGAAATGTCCCTCGAGGACATGAATGCATTCGCCCGTATCCACGTCCCATACCTATGTACAAAACGACATCATCAGCATCTGCAAAAGTACCATCTGGACTCGGAGAAAGGGGGGTAGTTGGGAGAAAGCAATGGGGAAGAGGGCAGCTAGGCTCAGGGAAAGAGCAACAACTGTACTCGAGGAAAGAGCGCAGTTCAACTGAAATGAAAGAAAGAGGAAAGAAAGAACACCACGTGAACCCGAAGAAACAGCACCAATTGAGAAGGGGCACCAGCTGTGGTGTGGAGGAAGAAGCCATCTGGATTGAAAGCAAGAGCCTCATTCGGCCTCAATGAAAAAAAATGCTATCTGGACTTAGGGAAGGAGGGCCGTTTCAACCCAAGAAAGAAGCACAGCTGGACTCGGAAAAAAGAGTACCAGCTGAGTTCGGTACAAAGACCAAACTCGAAGAAAGACCGCCGGCTGGGCTCAATGAAAGGGCACCAGCTAGGCTCAAGGAAAGAGCGCCAGCAGAGGAAGGGCACCAGCTGGGCTCAAAGAAAACCCCACCAGCCCAAAGAAAGCACACCGCTTGCCGGGCTCTCAAAAGAAACACCAGCCAGTCTCGAATGTCCAACCGGCTCGAACAGAGAGAGTCACAGACTCCAGAAAACCCCAGCTCTCCACCCCAAAAGAAATTTAAAAAAAAGCAAAAATCAAACGCAAAAAAAAAACACCCACCCGACAAGTATTATCATAACTCCCACTAACAACCCTCCTCCCACACACATCAAGACACCTCACGCTCTGATGATGTCCCTCCAACACGCGTAGGCACTTTCCCTTCTGGACATCCCATACGCGCAGCGTCGCATCGCGAGAGCCGCTGATGGCGATGGGGCGGTTGTGTAAGACGCGGATGCAGCGGATGGTGGAGGTGTGCCCTTGGAGGATGTAGATGCATTGCCTGGGAGGGAGGGTGATGGTTAGCTGGCTGGGGGCAGCACAAAAAGGCTTAAAGAAGAAGAAGAAAAAGCGACTCACCCACTCTCGACATCCCAAACCCTCAACACTTTATCGCACCCACCACTCACGACGATCGAGCTCGGTTGGCCCCATCCGATGGAGGAATAGCACATGTTGCTTGGGGTTTCGTTTTCTTGTGCGTTTCCTGTTTCTCGTCCGTCTACGTGTGAGTTTTCCTCTTCCGTATGGTGGGTTTGTGGAGATGTGTTGTTTTCGTGGTGCAAGTCACTACTCGCGCGTTGATGGTGATGGTGATGAAGCGACTCCCGACCTTCTTGATGTCCCCCTGCACGTCGATGAGACCCATACTCATCCTCATCCGCCTCATCCTCATCAAACACTCCATCATCGTCCTCCGTCTCCACACCACCACTCGTCCCGGAAGAACCATCCGAGGACGCATCCAATCCCAACGCATACCTCATCCCAGGCGAAAGCAAATGGTCCAATCCATCACGTACGTCCATCCCAGCCATCCCAGCTCTCAAACCCCTCATCGACGCATTCCCAGTCCTCGGAAAGGGTTTCGGACCCTTCTCGTCCGCTTCCTTCTTCTTCCCTTTCCCTTCCTTCCCATCATCATCATCTTCATTTCGACCCCACATCCACCCACCACGACTAATTAAACAAACGCCCCACACCCCCAACTCATGCCCCACAAGCGTCCTAACCATCACCCCCGTCTTTGCACTGAATACCTGTATTTTCGAGTTGGCGAGGCCGACGACGATGTAGGATGAATCGAGGGCGACGGAGGTGATGACGCCGCTGTCCGGGGATGAGACTGGGATGCGGTGGGAGGCGAGGAGGTGCCCGCCGTGCCGCCAGTTTTGATCTGGTGAAAGGGGCGGGGGTTAGTAAGACGGAACATAAGGAAGAGAATGGGGAAGAGGAAAGAGGGAGAGGGGGGTATGGGCGAGCGACGAATTGGAAGGGGACAAGAGGAAGGGGAGGAAAAGACTTACGTGTGATGTAGGATACCTTGAAATGCGAAAGATACGAAAATTCCTCTTTTTCTCCCTGTTCATCTTCCTCTCTTTCCTCTTCGCCCTCCTGTGTTCTGGGTAAAGGTAACTTGTTCACGACCGGTCGTTTTCCTTTTTGCGTCCGAGATTTCCCTGCTCGACCCGCAGTGTGCCACTGTCCTTCGTCTTGAATTGATGACGACGCGGCTGGGTCGGCGTATGATACAAGGGGCGCGGATAACGTATCATTTTCGTGATTTCTCTTCGCGCCTTTCGTCGTCATATCATTCCCCCTCTTCTCCCCACCCCAATCATCATCAAACCCAAAAAAGACACACATCCTCTTCCACACACACTCGTCCCTCACAAGCGAACACCAATACCGACTAACCTGCGCCCCACGCACAAGCGTCTTCGGATCATCGATAAACCCCAAGATGTGGATCGCCAACTCTACAGGGAGGGAAGACAAAAAGTCTCGTTTGAGTAGCGGCGCGATGGTGGTTGAGATGAAGAGGAGCTCGGAGGGTGTACAGCTGTTGAGAACATCTGTGAGGAATTGTCTGCGGAGGAGCGGGTTTGCGGGCGAGGAAGGGTTGCGTGATGGGATGTGGGGTTGATTATGAGTGGGGAAGGAGGAGTAGGGGCCTGGAGAGGGTGCGGGTGTAGGTGGTGATGCGATAGGCATGTAGAGCGTTTGCGAGGTTTGTTGCGGTGGGGAGAGTTGTGAGGCGATAGATGCGGCTGCTGCTATGCCACTGCCACTGCTACTTTTGCTCGGGCCTTGAACAGTGGAAGCGAGCGCCATATTTTTACGGTCGAGCTCCTCGTACTTGCGTAAAGGCGTCGACCGCATTTGGTTAGCTGAGTGGAAGAAGGGCTGCGGGTGTGTAAGAGTTTGGCTGGCTCGAAAGAGCAAATGACAGCGTACGGATAAAATATCTTGCTGTAGCTGTAAGGAAGAGGAGCTGTAAGAAATAGATATAGCAGTACCACAAGTCACTCACAATTCGAACAAAACAGAGTGTTCACAGTCCACACTCTGCGCTCGGTACCGAGTCTCCGTCACCAGGACGTCGTAGATGATTTTTCCCGTTCACACTCGATAAATAATGATCTGTACAGCCGACTTTCAGCTCACGATTAGCAGCACACCGTCCTCGGTCCACACGCACCTGTCTCTCGATCACCAGAACGTGTGGCTCTTGTAATCAAGCCAATCCGGTACCTCAGCTGTCTTCTTGCTTACTTTCCAAAGCGTCGATGTCAGTCGTTCGAGCCGCGTGTCGTGCCCGTGGAATCGAGGCTGGACGGTGGTTGTCGTCGTTGTCTGGGTTGAAACCGCAATGCCAACCTGGTGTCTATAAACAGCGACAAATAATGATGCATGATGATTGAATTCTCCGTGGTTTGAACTTGGATTTTGTTCTGGACCCGGGCGTTCGTGGGTCGAAGAAGAGGACGCAACTTGCAAGGGCACATGCAAAACGAAGCGGGCCGGTTGAAAAACATCTCCTATTTTGCCCAAATGCGCAGAGAAGGATTCGAACCTTCATCGATTCATCTCCACAGTTTGACTTAGTCGAAAGTGGTAGTGTTTGACCGTTACACCATCTGCCCAACCATTGTGAGATTTTGATTCATCTTCGTTCAAAAACATACATACATACATTTGCATGAAGAAAAAAAATTGCATACTGTTGAGACTTTATGCACAGAGAAGGATTTGAACCTTCATATCCACAGTTTGACTTAGTCGAAAGTGGTAGTGTTGACCGTTTCACCATCTGCCCTTGAACATTGTGAGGTCGTGATTCATCTTACTCACATGCTTACGTTTAGGATCTTTCACAAAAAAGATTCGCGCCATACCGACGATCAACAATTTCAGCATACTGCACTGAGTAAAATATACAGTCGCGGCCGACATCCCAGTTCAAGTTTTAGACAAACCGTCGACGTTCAAGTTTCTTGAGACGTGCTTGCGACCACCCAGAGCAGCAGTGACGACTCGCATCCCATCAGAAAGGAGATCCAGAGAATTTAAGGGCGGATTGGTGCAATGGTCTGCACACACGTTCCTACTGTGAAGCCTGAAGGTGAGGGGTTCAAATCCCTATCTGCTTATATGTAATCATTGTAATGCGTTCTCAATGCGTTCTTTTGTATCTGAGACTCTGTTTCTTCCAATGTTTCCCCCCACCACCTCCACCTCCAGACAGTTGCAAGGATCAGATCATTCATAATATTCATATCCCCTCCCTTGCGGCCACACTCATTAAATTGAACATCAATATTATTTCAGTCGAGGATCTCATGAAGGCAGTTCATGAGGACTCGGACGAAATCAGGCGTGCTAATTCAAATGAAGAGGCTGAACACACTGGTGCCTCACTGTCTAAACGTAAGTCAACCGTGAATTTTTTCTTAGCTCAGCGATTCTAATAAATGCTCTCAGTACTCTCCAGCCAGATGAGGGGGTCAACGGTCCCGCCCGTGCCGATTTATTGGTGAAGGAGCGTCGTCGTCGTCTTATGGATCTCACCAGGGAGGCATTCCCCCAAGGCAAAGTTCCAAAGAGTTTCTAAATCTCATAACTGGAAGCGTGCTAGCACTCATTGTGCATCTCGTGGTAGTATTGAAGGGCGCGGTCACTGACTAGAGAGGAAAACGTTTCTAATACTCGACCGGGATGTACTGGTGCCGATTGAGGAATTCGATGACGAACGCGTCCGTAACTTCTTCGGCAGGATCATCGCCGTGGGCCTGAGCGATACGGAAGCCCACACGTTGAAGGTAAGTCGAGAACAGCAATGGTGCCTCGTCCATCTCAAACTTTGGGCCTGTAAGAGTTTGACCTCTATAAACCCCCGTCTGAACCGCGCGGAAAAAATCATCGCGCTTTCCAGCCGCTTCCTCACGAACCCTGCGCAAAGACGGATCGTCAATCGCACGATCAAGTTCGTTTTTGACGTATCTAGTCGCTATATGAGCATAAAAAACAGCCAATGGAATAAACGTACTTACGACTCTACGGCCTTGTACGTGTTTAAGCGAAACTCGTTCAAGGCACCATTCCAAACAGCTTGTGCGACAAGCTTGTCGAGCACGAGATGTGCGAGGACTATGTTGTCGGTCGCGACGTTCTCAGAGCTGGCGGGGTAACGCTCAGCCAAGAGCTTAGCTGCCCCAAAGCGGACAGAATTCGATACGTCTTGTGCGGTCCTCAAAAGGAGCGTTTCACTCGGCTGCGCAAATCGACGAAGGTTTTCGCTGGCTTGACGAATGCGAAGGTCAACCCGGCGGATAAGGGTGTTCGCTGAATCACTCTCCGGAACCCCACCCTTTTGCAGCCCGGCGATATAGCGTTTATGCAGGGCTATATAGATTTTACGATCTGAGATAGCGGGCGTGATGAAGTCGAGGATTCGAGCTTGTAGGTCGGTACGTCCCATAATGTTGTCAAGCGCTTGCATGAGCATGGTCTGGCGTGCGAGGAGCAAGAGATCCAGCATCGAGCACTTTTCACGAGCTTCTTGATATAGCTTGCTGGCAAGTGGGAGGAACTCAATGCCACGCGAAACATGAGGAGAGGCGTAAAAGCCGAAGGTCTTGAGAGCTCTTGCCTCCTGAACGGTCCAGTTGATCATCGTATACGATATGCTGTGACCGTCAAATTTCACCGTGTCGTTACGGACGTCGCACCCCTTGATCACGCCGGACGAGGCTTCAACTTCCTGTCATTGCGATTTCAATCACAATAAGCATCCGCTTCCGGCAAAAGTGCAAGCCTCACCTTGCGTGAATGAGTGGCCAAGACTGTCACCAGTTTGACCGGGCGAGCGCCCTTAATTGCTCCAAGGAGGAAGGCGTCGTTGAAGCTCTGTCCCCATACCTCAGTGTCCAATATGCCACCCGGAGTGTATTCAGTGAGAAGACCCAAGGCTGCGGCGGTACCAGTATGGGACGTATCGTGCCAACGGCCGATAGCGAGGCCTTCTGCGGCCTTCGAATTCAGGAACGCTTGGTAAAGACGTTCCAGTTCTTCGCGCTGCGGAATAATCCTCTGGGTCCAGTTATCTTTGCCGATGAGAACAAAGCGCGCGTGTTGGTAAAACGACTCCTTGTCGGGATACATGCAGTCCACGTCGGACGAGATAGCGACCTCCCTTGCCTGTTGCAGGAACAAAAGAATCTCCGAGACGGCCTTGAGCAACCTGTCCTGGTCTGCCTGGAGGCTGGAATCGTACCACGAATCGCCTTTCTGACGGCCCGCTGCCACCTTCTCTACAAGGTCTTGACGGGCAACGGCAATCTCAGAGAGGGGGGGAAGTGCGTCGAAAGCTGTGAAGCCAGTGAGGACAAATCACTGAAGATAGATTTTACGCACCAGTCAGATCGTCGTCAAAGCGCGCTTCAGATAACTGGCGAAGCAAGTCGATGTTGATAACCTAAGCCTCCGTCAATGTGCGTGTACAAGGAAGAATAAAGCTGCAGGCCTACGAGTTTCTGGAAGGTAGCACTCATGTCGATGTTGATAGTTAGGGCTTGCTGAAACGACGAGATTTTCTTGCAAGGCGCCAGTGTTATCTGTTCAGATGATGTGCCTCATGCGCTGTGTAACCAACCTGACGTGCGGCAGTGCAGCCATGAGGAGATCTAGGCCGCTCGACAGCCGCAACTTTGCCAGTACTGGCGTGATCCCAAGTTGGGTTGATTCAACCAAAGTCCAACACGTGAGGAGCAAATAGCCTATAGTAGACGCGTCAGTGAGACAACGTTTTCGACAGTACGTAGGCTCAGGTAGCAGCGAGCATGGACGCATGACTTCAACGGATTGCGGCGAGAGGAAAAGAAAAAAAATCATATAGAGAAGGTTTCGCAACCCTCTTTCGAGCAAGGGACGCTGGAGAACAAGATCAATAAAAACCAGAAGCAAATCAAGTCGTATTTCCGCATGCACCCACATTGGTGCTCAGCCTTGTCACAAAAAGCTGGTGACGTAGACGTTTTTCCACTGAAGATGTGTCGCTATGACAGGTATAAGCGACGGCGCTGCTGGTGAGATCCATCCAATGCGGGGAATGATGGGGAATAGCTCGTTGTGTGCTTGCATGGTATTAGAAAATGTAGAAACAGGAAGAGGAGTGCCGGTCTACGTACGATGCTTGAATGACAGCCTGAGTGGGGAGCACTTGGCAAGGATCACATACTTCGCATCATCCTCCAAATTTCAAGGCATCTCCCAATCAGCCAAAGAAGGCGCCTTCCAAGCTCAAAAAGAACCCGTTGGAGCCTCTCCTCCTTCTCCCGTTCCGCCAAGTCCACGCTCTGCGAAACGGTAAGCCCATGTCAAAACCAACAGAAGGGAGAGAACTTACATACACACCCTATCAGCACAGCAACTCGTCTTTCTAGTGTTGCGGGCACTGGCACCCGCTGAACGCGTGGAACATACACTTGGAGTGCCCGCTGTCACCGAGTCCGAGTACCGCTTGCTTGCGTATATGTCAAAGTACATGTATGCGGATAACGCGACTAGGAGAGTCCTTGACGCGTTCTGGCCAATCGAACAACGTTGAGATTCATGAAATTCAGGGTGGTTCGCGCACTGTTGGTAAGTTTGGATGAAGGACAGTCAGGGTCATTGGGAAAGGCTAAAAGTGGATGTGTCATTATGGCATCTCCGGCCCGGTTTCTTTCCCATTCTCATTCTCACACTGACCACTCGACAGCGCCCGCGTCCTCTGATCCTCGTTTTGAGTGTGCTATCGAATGTACCCCGCACTGGCTCGAGCACGACGCTGAAGGAGCATACCAACGGGAGGTATGGGCTCTAATACTTGCAAATCGGAATACAAGTTACAGCTGATCCTGTTAGCAGAAGAACATATCTGATCACCCATTTCGCGGCCCAAAGACGCGACCCATTCGTTCTGCGTCGTCGGCTGCCTATTCTCTCGGAGAAGAACCAGCTGAATCTAAGCGCGTTCCCTCCGACGCGTGCTCTCCCTCTCCCATCCCGCAACGTATATCCCATTACAACAAATCAAATCGCCGCTCTCTGAATTGACGTCCATCCATTGCGACCTCTATATGCTGAAATTCACAACCTGAAGGCCCTAACCCCCGCCTCCCATCCGTATTCCATGAAGGCGATCAAACCCTCTTTACTCCCTATCAGAAATGAGTGACGCCACGGTGTGTGCTAGCCGAAGAAGCAGATTCGGCCTTCGACGAGACACCTGTAGGGTTCGATGGAATTGAACAGACAAACGAGGGTGTGAGGCGTATAAAAGGGGAATCCTAAGGAGAATGGAAGGTATTGAGCGTCAGAGGCGAGATTGAAAAGGGCAGAGATTCCAATTGGTCCGTGTTGCTTTGCTTTTGGATGTTCCAGTGCTCTTTACCATTGCCCTTCTGGCCAGTCATTTGTAGTGCCGAAGGGTGTTGATGCTGTGCGGACGCAAGTTTGTCTTCACTTGTTAACGTTTTTACCAACCTCCGCCTCACAAAATCAGAGCAACTCCTCTCCGGGCTCACAGGAATAAGGCGCGAATCAGCACCCACGTGCTATGCACCAACTAAATTCTGAAACACCATCGGGGCCGTTCAAGTTGGGCGCCCATCAAACTATCTCAAGGTTGCAAGACCAGGAAATGCGCAGTTTCATGACTAAGCTAACAGCTGACCTTCTGGCTTTTTGTGTAAGTTAAAAGCATCAGAATGGCGATGTGTTCAATGAAAGAAGTGAGCTTATGCACCGTTATTTTTCGTGGAGAACCGACTTTGACATGTTCTTAGATGAAGTTGACATACCGAAAGTGTTGTGGACCAATTGTGGATATGTTATAGTAAATTGCTTTCTTGATGTCAGTGACCATTTACTTACCAAATGACAATGCCCAAGATTGGGGGCTCAATGTGTGTAGAGAAAAACGGGACACGGTAATAAGGACAGTTGAAGAGGTGGGAAGGCTAAGATGAGAAGAACTTGGATCAGATTCCATGCTGGTTCCATGAATGGGACACATGGGTAGTGCAGTAAGGAATAACTTTAATGATGTCACTATCATGTACCCTCCTTTCTGCATTGTCATCATCTAACCAAATTTTTTAAAAATTCTCAAAACATGGGATGAGTGATGTTGCTTGAACAGCTTAGGTATACATTCACTGGATATATATGTACAATGATAAACTTGCAACATCATGAGTCAGATCTATCCTACTGAAAATTGAAATGAGAATTTATGATCTCAGAAATTTATAGTATTACAGTACCTTTCTCTTCAAAATCTTTGAAAGTTTACTTGCAATTTTGGAAATACAGTGAGCTAATATTATTAATTTGTAAATTAACTAGACTCTAGAGTAAGTAATACTCACCTATTTTTTTTGAGTCAGTTCCTGAGGTATTTATATTGGCTAGAGATACAATTACTGCAAGTATTTCCACTGCATTGACTGTTTCTGGATGTTAATCTCCAAGAGTCTTCCTCCTTACATCTACAACTTGGGTTTCAAGCTTGACTGCATCTTCATATTTTTGTAGATAGGAAGATGTTATTGCAAGATTTTCCATTACACTGAGTGTATCTGGGTGTTCTTCTCCAAGAAGTCTTCTTCTCATATCTAGAACCTGTATGTGCAGCTTCTCAGCATCTGCACATTTTCCTAAATTCCGATGTGTAACTGCAAGATTATCCATAGCACTAATTGTCTTGGGGTGTTCTTGTCCACATAGCTTGTATCTCATATCTAGAACTTTGATTTGTAGATTCTCTGCATCTCCATATCTTCCTAGACTCTGATATGTAACTGCAAGATTATTCATGGCAGTGAAGGTGTCTGGGTGTTGTTCTCCAATAAGTCTGTTTCTCATATCCAGAACTTGGAGTTGGAGCTTTTCTGCAGCTGTGTATTTTCCCAAACTGTGATATGTTGTTGCAAGGTTATTCATGGCACTCATTGTATCTGGGTGTTCTTGTCCAAGACATCTGTTTCTTAGATCTAGAACTTGGACTTGTAGCTTCTCTGCATCTCCATGTTTTCCAAGAATATAATATGTGTTAGCAAGATTACTCATGGCACTAATTGTATCTGGGTGTTCTTCTCCAAGAAGCCTGTTTCTCATAGCCAGAACTTGGATTTTGAGCTTCTCTGCATTTGGGTATTTTCCTAGACTCTCATATGTAGCTGCAAGGTTACCCATGGATGAGATGGTCTTTGGGTGTTCTCCTCCAAGACATCTGTTTCTTAGATCTAGAACTTGGACTTGTAGCTTCTCTGCATCTCCATGTTTTCCAAGAATATAATATGTGTTAGCAAGATTACTCATGGCACTAATTGTATCTGGGTGTTCTTCTCCAAGAAGCCTGTTTCTCATAGCCAGAACTTGGATTTTGAGCTTCTCTGCATTTGGGTATTTTCCTAGACTCTCATATGTAGCTGCAAGGTTACCCATGGCACTCATTGTATCTGGGTGTTCTTGTCCAAGACATCTGTTTCTTAGATCTAGAACTTTGATATGTAGCTTCTCTGCATCTCCATGTTTTCCAAGACACACATATGTAATTAGCAAGATTACTCATGGCACTAATTGTATCTGGGTGTTCTTCTCCAATAAGTCTGTTTCTCATATCCACAACTTGAATTTTGAGCTTCTCTGCATCTGCATATTTTCCTTGACTCTGATATGTAGCTGCAAGGTTACTCATAGCAGTGATTGTATCTGGGTGTTCTTCTCCAAGTAGTCTCTTTCTTAGATATAAAACTTTGATTTGTAGCTTCTCTGCACCTGCATGTTTTCCTAGACTCTCATATGTATTTGCAAGATTACCCATAGCTGATATTGTATCCTGCATCAGGAAGATCACAATTTACTTCTCTGCTTTTAGTGGCTTTTCTGCTTGCCACAAGCAAAGAAGCCAAAAAGCTGAGAGGCTATACTACCGAAAATGTAACAAACTGAGAAATTATGAAAAATACAATCTACATAAACCCATCCAGCTTTGTCTTCCTCCTAGGACCCTGTCTGGACCCCATTCTGGTATATACAAGCTACATATTGTATTCATGCGCAACGACAACCTGTGGTCCAGCAGATCAGATGTCAGTTTGAGCCCATGCCAGAGAGCTCAGCCTCAGCAGCCAGCATTGAGAATGTAACTGCATGAAGCAGCATCCTCAGGCAGCAGCTAGCAGCAGTATATACTTTGAGGTCGGCACGTATGATGGAAAGGAAGAGGAAGGAAGCTCATTGGCGTCAATGGTGATGCGGTGACATGTCACCATCACTCATTTTAGACTCTGATCAAGTTGAACAAGATCCGTCACACCCCAAGCTTTCCCAACTTCCACATCAACGTCCACACTCCATGTTACATCTTGGCTCCGTCCTGCCTTGACGTATCTCTCTTCATGGACTACTTAACTTGGAGCTGGGCACTTCCCTCTGTGGGTCATTGCATCTGGTAAGCACATTAATCCCATCACTCTCTATTCTCTTCCAAACCCCTTCACATCTGTCACTAGCGCTGTTCTGTTGTGGCTGCGTCCCAGCTCTGGGTTTGTTGGTACCAATCTTTTCTCTAAACAGCCGTTGCTGTCAATTTTGGGCCATGTGAAGGATTGAGTGTAAAGTATTAGCAAGAGGTACTGTTCATATGTCTCTTCCATTCATTCACATTACTAATTCCTCTGTTCTATAGCCAAATCATGCCAGGTAATCTGCTACGTAGATGGAAAAAACTGCGTAGTATAGTATGAATTGAATCAGCTTGTTATACTAACTTACATTAGTTTCTCTTTTGACGTCTTTGGCTTTTTCTCAGCTTTTTTTCACTTTTTCAACTTTTTGGTAAAGTGAAAAATTCAACTTTTATAAAAATTGGACTGGGCTTTTTGTCTTGTTGCTTTTCTACTTTTTTCCACTTGTAGCCACTTGCACAAGCTAAAAAAAGTAAACTGTTAAACTGCTGATGTGATGTTCTTCTCCAAGAAGTTTGTTTCTTAGATGTACAACTTTGATTTGTAGCTTCTCTGCATCTGCATATTTTCCTAGACTCTGATATGTAATTGCAAGGTTACTCATGGCACTAATTGTATGTGGGTGCTCTTCTCCAAAATATGTGTTTATCATATCCAGAACTTGGATTTTGAACTTCTCTGCATCTGCATATTTCCCTAAACTCTCATATGTAGCTGCAAGGTTACTTATGGCTGAGATTGTATCTGGGTGATCCTCTCCAAGGGTTCTGCTTCTTGCATCCAGCACTTGAATTTGAAACTGCTCTGCCTCATGATTGTACCCCTGTTCTATCAACAATCTCCCAAACTTCTCATGAGCATCATCAAAGTACCTGTCAACCTCCTTCTTCTTTGCCATTACACTGTTGGCTCTCAAATGGGTTACCAAAATTCTTCTGAATTGGTATGGCTGCACATCAAAGTCTTCTGGCAGAGAGCCAGCTAACATTACATATGCTGTCAAACAGTATTTCTGTCTATCATCTGGGGCCATTCTGTCTCTTCCCCATGCATGAATGAGTGGATGCATGGTATAGATACCATTAGATGAAGCCAGTTTAATCAGGCTAAAAGACAGTAATACTCGAACTCCCTCTTTGAATACAAAATTATCCCATTTTCCTGTGGGATGAAGCCGAAGCAGTGTATGGTCTATTATGGAGCTGGCAAGTGGTAGAACAGAACTCTGCTTATTATCTCCATATTTCTTATATTCTTGAGTAGCAGCATAAGAAAATATCTCTTCAGTAATGCCATCAAAATGAAAGAAGGCAAATATTGCTAGCAGAAACATTGCACTCTTAGCTTCATCAACTATTTGTAAATCATTACTTTTAGCTCTTTGCTGAATTTCCTTGAATGAGAGCTCCCAAGTCCCATACACAGATCTGTTATATTTAGATGCCCCTTTAAAAGCTGGGTAAGATAATAATTTATCTCTATATTGAGAATATTCATCAAGATAGTCTCTGATATCTGTGTCCCTGTAAGCAATGAAAGCACCAGCCTGATCAATGGCCAGAGGAATGCAAAAGAGCTCATGTAAAATCTTGGAGGCCTCAGTTTGTAAATCCTCCAGAGAGTCATCCAAGCCAGCAGCCTTTAAAAGTAAAGAAATGGCATCATTTTCTTCCAGTTCTTTCACCTCAAGAGAATTCTCATGTAAAGTCAAATGTTTTAAACCAGAGTTGCGACTAGTTATCAGAATATTCCCCCCTAGCCCAGATGGAAAATATTGCTCTAGTTCTTCAGGCATCAGATTATCAGCATTATCAAAGACCATAGCATAGTTTTCTCTTAGACAACTGATCCACCACAGAGCAGATTGAGGTGAACCATCCAGTGCAGAAGAGTGAGCCTCAGGAAGGTTACATATTCCCTTCAATCCCTGTGTGATTGTATCAATGGAAGATGCATCAATCCAGAAAACATGGGAAAACCTGGGGACAAATCAGTAATAAGCACTCAGTAGAATGATAAAGTACTTGCCAGTCAGACATATCCTCGATGAACCTCAAACAAATTTGAGTCTTCCCAATGCCGCCCATGCCATACAACAAGAAGAATTTTTGAGGGCGGAGTTTATCATTGCTTTCCTCAATAAAATGTTCCTTCAGTTTTGCTAGAATGTCAGTCTGCCCTGTGAACCGGATACTTGAGTTTGGCTTTACAGGAACTGCTGCATCAGATGTCATTCTGTTGCCACTGCTAGTGTAGTAATTGATCTGTGGAAAATACCAATTGATCAGTTTGTGATGAGAGACGGTATCAGAGAACTTCACTTACAGTATTGGCAGCCATGAATGTGCTGCCTCTTATCACGACATTCTGAGCACCTTGGAGAATATGTTTTTCACTCATGTTGGAAATGTAGCAGATGGGGGCAAAAGAAAGAAGCAAGAACTTGGGCACAACAGACCCCATCTTGCCACATGTTGACCATGAGGCATCTTTTGCATTTTGCCAGGTGATACGGAGTGTAACAATACACCCGTAAAAATGCGAATTTTAGCGATTTCTCCTATAAAATCTCCTATAGTAGAAATACAGTCACATTGATCATAAGGATCATTAGATGCAACCTGGTCTAGTCGATTAAAGTCTACATCCGAGAAATGTGCACGCCTTAGACAGTAGGAATTGCAGTTGGTTCGTGACCGAATCACCTCAATATACTCGAAGTCTAATAAAAGGCTACACTACCATGAAATAGTATGCTACCAAGTGTTCTAGAGTAAAAACACCCCCGCACAGGGTGTTGGAGTTTACACCAAACCAGGGTCTCACTTTATTATGGATTAAAAGATATTAATTCTAAAGATAAACGCGCGAGCGTAGAAACTCAACGCGTACCTGATGCGAGAAGTCATTCGGTCACGTGCTACGAAGCATGATCCAAGAAGTCATGTGGAGAGACGCATCATGCGCATCACGCGCATCAACGCATCACAAATCATGGCATCATTGACCCAAGAAAACTAAGCTTCGTGAAATATTCCAAAGCCTGCCAAAAGAGAAAAACTATGAATGATTTGCCATGCGGTCCAAGGCCTGGGCATAGTATCTAATAATAGAGAGAAAAATCACTAAGCGGACCGTTCGTCTCGGCTGAACCGATCGTGAAAACCGTTTACGGCGATTCCCGCGTACGCATCAATACTGATGTGTCGCGTTGCCACAATAGAGAAAACACTATGAAAACTTAAAAGAAGTCAGCTCAGTTGTGCCACACACAACCGAGCCACTTCAAACCTTTACTAAAAATCAGTATTAATTCGTCCGACCTCTTGGACAACGCACGGACATGTAAATATAAATAGAAAACATAGAATAGTATAAAAAGAGGACGCGCGCAGGCTGAAACACAAGGAATTATCCCCCGCATTGACCAGCTGTCACACTCCCAGTAGCATCTGAGGTAGTGGATAAGTTTGTAATCAATTTAAGGACTTTTCTTCACAGACATCAGTAACGTGTGCCCGGAACCAGCGTGTTAAGTGGGGATCACAAAGCTTTTGTAAGGTTGTCTTGTCAATTAGTAAGAGAGCTCTCTACTATTACCGAGGAATCCAAGTGAGCGTGCTTGAAGAGTCTTTAAGACTAGTTTGGACCGCATCAGAGGCATAATAAAAGCTCAAGGGAGTTATAAAAGTCTACAAAGCACAATTTCCTTGTCATTTCTTTGTATACAGTTAGAACACAATCCCAGAACACCGAGACAGTCCCAATAAAAGCCGTTTCCCTTCGAAGACTACTAAGTTTCGAATTCTATACTGTGTCTGCATGTAAAACAATACCTTTTGTTCCAAAAAGGTCTACTAGACTTAGACAAGTGATATAAAATATACAAAAAAACGTTTCCCCGAACTTCTACTTAAGTTCTAACAAAACAAGTGTGGTAATTCTGTTTACCGTACGAACCCGAACTCGAAGTACCGAGCACGTACCTGTGGTGATAAGTGTTTAAGGTGTTTGTGTGTGTGTGTGTTGTTTAGGTGTTCACGCATCTTGTCAGCGCGTCTGATTACACTATTCTCATTCCCGCGTGACACGGTCTTCTCACAGGGCACATGAACTTGATCAAGTGCTTGCTCAACACAGCTCAACATTGTCACCTGTCCCATGTCCCATGTCCCATGTACCATTGGGCACTCAGAACCTGGTTCAAAGTGTGAATGTTTCAGCTCATGGCTATCATAGTTGAATGCGACGTTGTCACATAGGTCAGTTTTCTTCGTTGTGGGTGTGGGCTGCCCTTCAACAAACTTACCCATTGAAAACTTGTTGAACCTGGCGTTAGCCATCTTTGCAGGCACATGCCAGGGATTCAATGCCAGAAATCGTACATACACTTAGGCGCGCTATTCATCCTTTGGAAGGCAGAGTGAAGTATTGACCAGGGCAAATGATTGAAGGGACATAGGTTTGGTTGGCGCCATCACTTGTCAGTAGGGCTGCACACCGTAGCTGTCTTAGACGGTTGGATGGGTGCTTTACCTGTCACCGTTTCAGTTTAGAGATGAGATCTGACGGGATGGTTGACAGGACGGATAGCACCCGTCTATTCCCGTCACCTGGACGGCTGTCTGAACGGTACAGACGGCGATGCTGTGGGAAGTTTTTGAACTTCTTGCTACCACGCCATCAACAATGATGCTGACGTTGACAGTGTCGTCTCCCACTGCCCTCCATCGAGCTAGGCGAATCACCATCCTATCCTTTCACCTACCACTAGCTCGCAGCCCATTCAGACAATGAAAACTTTCTTATGGCAGCCCTGTTTCACATATTTCATCTTACCCCTCAGTGTGCGTCGTTTCACAACTTCAATGATCATGCTCCAATCTTTGAAATTAGTCTCCAGGGGTATGAATCCCAGAAAATCAAATCAAATCCATGAAGTACAAATGCATACACCGCCCACCGCGAGGGTTTTCATTTGTTTTGTTTTTCAATTGTACTTGAAAAAGTTGTTTGAAAGCGGTTTTCGAATTATTTAAACATCTGTTTGAATCAACCAAAGACCATATAAAATAAAAAAAACCAAGCCTAGTTTCTAATACCAAGAACTAGCATCAAAAGTCGTTTACAACGGCAGCCATAAAAATCAGAGAAACAGCCACATCTAAAAGAGCTAGAGAAGGTCCACAAGTACCCTTACCTCCTACACGGAAACCCAAACGCGCTGCTGAGCCAGTCGTACAACGTTACCCATTAAGAAAAGAAGTACCTCCAAAACCTATACCTAGTCGACCTGTGAAAGCTGTTCGTCAATCTGAACCAAAATCTTCGAACTCAAAAGCCAGAAGAAACCCAATAATCATGCCTGACCCATCGAGTTCAAGCATAGAAGAACCGGCCCCTACAGGTCGGTCTTCACACAGAACCATGCCATTACCCGGTAATAAGGGAGCCCCGTTCTTCGATAAAGAGAAACCAATTGAGCTTCTACGTTTCTTAGACCAAATGGAAGATCTTTTCGCAGAATATGGTATTAATAGTGACGTGGAGAAAAAGAAGAAATTAGGAAAATATATGGATCAACGGACTGAATTCGAATGGAAAGCATTTAAAACATTCGAAGACGGCTCCTCTGACGAGTTTAAAAAGGCTCTAATAGCAGATTATCCTGATGCGCGAAATGCAGGAAAAGGGACCTTAACTGGACTAAGAGCTGTATGTAGAGAAAACAGTCGGCTAGCAGAAAAGAACTTGACAGAGTTGAAAATTTTAACTCGAAGTTTTAGGGCACAACAAAAATTACTCATGGCGCCGCCAGTACTGGTGAGCAACCGAGAGCTAGTTGACATGTTCTTAGGCTGTCTGACAGATTCCTTTGCTGATCAAGTTAAGGCCAGTTTGAATATTGAACAAACTAGAGACCGAAAACAGAAAGGCAACGAGGATGAGACCACTGCTAGAAGAACTGAAGATCCATACGATATCATAGACATCATAGACATGGCAGAAACCATCGCTGGACGTCTTACTGGAGACTCCCGAGACCACCCAAGCAACGCGAGAGCTGTATCGACTGGTAGATCAGTTCAAGCGCGCAAACGGGAAATTAAAACGGAGCACGATGAATTCGAAGAATTGCGAAGTATTACTGTGACGTTCCTTGATCAAATTAAAGTAGATCAAAAACAGAATTCAGAACTTCGTAATATGGTACAAAACATGCAGATCGAAATGAAGAAACTCTTAGAGACTTTAGTTCACCAACAGCCGAATATCAGTAACCCACAAAGCAAAGTGGCGAGTTATAAAATGACTTCAGATGGCTGTTGGTACTGTGATGAACCAGGCCATTTTACTTCGAATTGTCCACATAGAGAAGCACATGTAGCCCAGAAGAAAATCAAGCTTCTTGGGAACCGAATGTATTTTACGCATAATAATACTGCAGTACCAAGAGGGAATGGCGAAAAATCCGTTCGACAAATTGTCGAGGAGGCTAGTAGGCAAAATTCGACTCTACAAAATAATATGTTTGCAGAGCCTGGAGAAGTCTTTAGTCAAGAAGCTGTTGTCCCAGGTATAATCAGGCTACCGGATAATAATAATGGAAATGAAATTTCCGTTTTTACAAACCAGATGCGAGATACAAGAGACGATGTGATTCTCAACATGAACAACCAAGTGTTAAAACTTACCGACATGCTTGCGAACCTTGTTACAAACCCCAATAAAACGAGGGACGTAGATGCGTCGCAGTTTGCCATCACCCGTAGATCTCAAACCGAGACTCAGGGACAGTTGGGAAACTAAAGAGTCTGATGAAGGGGCCTTCCAGTAAGACTAAACCCAATGCTGGAGAACCAAAGGCACCAGAGGATGCACCAAAGAAAAGGGGTAGGAAAGTTGTGATTATCAAAGAATCAGAGGAAGAAGAAACTCCTCCCGAGAAACCAGAAAATCTCAATGGACCAAAGAAAACTTTGAAAAATAATCAAAAATTACTTGAAAGAAATGATGATGTCGAGGATCCTAATCCAAGGCACAAACAATTACCGTATCTCGGTATCCCAGACTTAAATAGTAACACGAAAGAATCGGTTGAAGAGTATGACCCAGTGCCTTTCTATGAGAAGCGCCCAATAGCATACAAGCATTTAGCTCCAATAGAAAATGTTAAAAATGAGGAACAAGCGTTGAACAGTCTGTTAAAAGCACCTGTTACTCTAAGCGCGGAAGTACTTATGAGCATTTCTCCTGGAGTAAGGCAAGAATTGTTTAAGGCCTTAGCTAAAAAGGAGGTACCAATTCAGACTGCTCACAATCGAACAGTAACTATAGTCGAGGAGGTTGATAAAGACGCACCTCCAATTAAAAAGCAAGAAGATAATTTTAATTTCGGAAAAATCAATATAAATGACTTGGACATCAAAGCCACTTTTATGTGCACAACAGAGGATGATGGAGTAATACCAAAGGGTTCTATAGTCCTGACAGATCCTGTTGAGCAATATTTGCAAGGCCTAGGCTCATCGGAAACTCCAAAGGAGATTTACGTATCTAAAGAGTCCCATGCTTTAAAATCGATATATCCAGTAATTAATAAGTTTCGTCAAGTAGAGAGCTTGTTGGATGGTGGCTCACAAATTGTATCAATGGATGCGGAGGTTGCTAAGAAATTAGCAGTCCCTTGGGATCCTGATATAACCATTCAAATGCAAAGTGCGAATAGAACTGTGGAAAAGACCCTTGGTCTCGCCAAAAATGTTCCATTTAACTTCGGAGGAATTACGATTTACCTGCAAGTGCATGTAATACGGGACCCAGCCTATAAAGTACTATTGGGCAGGCCCTTTGACGTGTTAACAGGGAGCGTGGTCGTAAACTCTACGGACGGAGGACAGACGGTAACCATAACGGATCCAAACTCTGGCAGAAGAGCAATGTTACCCACTTTTGACAGAGGAAAACCACCAGTAATGATGAAAATGCACACTGAAGAGGATCTTCAACCGAAAACTGAGAAAGTTTTTCAACCCTTGATGATTTGATTATCGCGATAGCTTTCAAAGAAGACGGTGCGGGAGGATATAAAGTCCTATCGTACGCCTTACCAATGGACGATCAATTCTCTGAAGAAGAGACTAGGAATTTGTATCTTACAAAATACTTAAAACATGAAAAAGAAAAGATGACAGACAAGGTGGCTAGTACGGTTCTGGTAAACTACTTAGAAAAATATTATTCTAAGCAAAGTCAAGAATCGGGCACCGTGTCTACAGTGGAAACCATGATGAATACGATATATAACCATGATGGTAAAGCGCAACCGAGCGAAGTGGAGGGTGAACATCCTGCGACAAGGGAGGTACTGGTAACTAAAAAGTATAAACCAGTTGCACAGAAAATCCGACCCGTCTTTCAGGACCTGCCAGATAAATTTCGAATTATTCAGGATATAAAAGGCGATCCAATGGACACCTTGCCAAAGTTGAATAGAAACCCACCAGAATTCACACCCACGGGACGCTATACTGAAGAACGAAGAGAGCAATTTGACAAAGTTCATAACGGCGATTTCTTGTGGCCAGAGGAGCGCAAACTATTACATCATTTTATGATGGAAAACAACGAAGCCTTTGCTTGGGATGATAGTGAGAGGGGGAGCTTCAAAACAGAATACTTCCCACCCGTAGACATTCCAATAATTCCACATACGCCATGGGTTTTGAAAAATATTCCAATACCTCCTGGACTTTATCAAGAAGTGTGCAGAATTATTAAGACCAAATTGGATGCTGGGGTATATGAACCCTCAAATTCTTCTTATAGGTCAAGATGGTTTTGTGTATTAAAGAAAGATGGAAAAAGTTTGAGGCTTGTACATAGTCTGGAACCTTTAAATGCAGTGACTATAGCACATTCAGGGTTACCACCTGCAACCGATGCACTTGCTATGCATTTCGCTGGTCGAGCTTGTGGAGGAATGTTTGATTTATACGTTGGATACGATGAAAGGCTCTTGGCAGAGACTTCCAGGGATCTGACTACATTTCAAACTCCTTTTGGAGCTTTAAGACTTGTCACTCTACCCATGGGTTGGACAAATTCCGTTCCAATTTTCCATGATGACGTTACGTATATTTTACAAGAAGAAATTCCTGAAGTAACTGTGCCATATATTGATGATGTGCCTGTCAGAGGGCCTGCAACAAGGTACGAGTTGCCAGATGGAAAATACGAGACTATACCTGAAAATAGCGGTATAAGAAGGTTCATAATGGAACACTTCGAAAATGCTAACAGGGTAGTTCATAGGATGAAATATGCTGGAGGAACCTTTTCGGGATTTAAGTCGGTAATTTGTGCGGCTGAAATAACAGTAGTAGGCCACCTATGCACTTATGAAGGCAGAAAACCGGAAACGAAAGAATAAA